>NC_089796.1:9559301-9619301 GCF_040412425.1 Macrobrachium rosenbergii | reverse complement strand
CCTTAGTTTCCACCCTTTACTTTATCAAAGATATATGGACGACACCTTTGGTTTGTTTAAACGCGATTTTAATGCTGATTCCTGTTTAGAATTCAATAAAGTCCAGTATCTCAATATTAAGTTTACATTAGGAAAGAAAATCGTAACTCTACCATATCTAGATTTAAGTACCACTAGGGGAGATAATGAGTTTCAAACCATCATTCGTAGGGAAAATACTTTTACAGGGTTGGGCACCAATTTTTAAAGCTCGTGTAATTTCAATTTTAAGTTGAATTCTCTCTCTACCCTCCTCCACAGGGCGCATTCTCTGACTTCCAGCTGGTCAGCCTTTCATAAAGAAGTATCGTTCTTGGCTAATTTTTTCTGCAGCAATTGTTTTCCATCCCATTATTTCCATAGAGTACTTAAGCTCCTAACCTCAAAAAGGAAGAAACCTATTCCCATACATACCGATCCCAAAATAAGTATTTATGCTAAGTTCCCTTTCCTACATGGCAAAACTTTTTAAAAAGAAATGTATGAATTTCAATCATCATGAATTGCCAGCTGTAAATAGGAAGTTGATCCCACGAAATCCTCTAAAAATATACGGTCTTTTTTCAGAGTGAAGGACAGACTGAGCCCTTCCTTGACAGCCAACATTATTTATAAAAAAATATACCTGTCCCAGATGTAGTCTGGGAACTTACGTTGGATGTACGAGGAGGCTTCCCAAGTTCCGTATCTGCTCCCATCAAGGTGTCAGTTTCAGGACGGGTGCACATTATCAAATCCCGAACTATCCAATGTTCGGAACCTTTTTTGGACAGAAATGATTTAGAAATAATTGGATCTGCCCGTAAGGACGACGAGTTGATGGTGTTGGAGTCGCTTTTTATAAAAACCAGTGTACCAACACTAAACACCCAATCGTCGTCGACACAACTTTTATAGCATAATTTCCTGTTTATTTACTCACCACATTCGCTATAGGTATCTTTCGTCTGTTCATTTTCTCCTGTCTTTTATTCACTTTTTAGCTCTTACCTTCATGGTGCTCCTCTCAAGTTCTTGTTTTAATTTTGTATTTGTAAATGTTGAAAAAATTTTTAAAGGTTTTCCGTTGTATAGAAGTGACAGTTTCAAGTATTCGTAGTCCTGTAATTTTCCACCCTTGAGGATGAGGCATCATGTGATGTGAACCGTTTTGAGAAACACTTTACCTCTTATATGAAGTATATGAGATATACACAATATATAATATGCATATATAATACACACACACACACACACACATATATATATATATTATTCATCTCAACACACATATATATATATATACACATACATGTGTTTGTGTGTGTGTGTGTGTGTGTGTGCGTGAGCGTTACATAGATATCATGGTTTACATGTCAAGCATTATCAAACATTGTAAATACAGTATATCAATATTATATATATATATATATATATATATATATATATATATATATATGTATGTATGTATATATATACATATTTACGTATTTATACACACACACACACACACACACACACACACACACACACACATATATATATATATATATATATATATATATATATATATATATATATATATATATAAATTTTTTATTCCAGTTGTGGGAAAATGCAGTTGTTGGGGTCGACGTCTGGTGTGACATGGGCGAGAAAGAAGTCGGCGAAGGCGGATGGACCGTTGTCCTTCTTCGGAGACCTCTCGGTACCCAGGTGAACTTCACCCGAGGATGGCACGATTACGCAATCGGATTTGGCAGTCCAGACACTGAGTACTGGATAGGTGAGGCTTTTCTCAGTTCCCACAGACTCTTTGTTTTAAATAAAACATCAATAGGCAAGGTCTTTTTGGAAATATTTGTCTGTTTTTAATGATGAACAACTTTGAATTATCTCTTTCCTTTTGTCTTTGTTGGTTCCTATAAATTTCTCATTCTTAAGAGACAACTTGAAAGACTCTCATTTAAGGTTTGGAATTGTTTTCTTGCATCTGCTTGCTCCAATAATCAGGTCTTCAAAGATGCTTTGTGGATTAACTCCCACTCCTTTCCTTTCCTGCTTCATTTTATTGTTTTCACAGGAAAGGACGAAATATTTCATTATTAAAACTATGATGGAATGCTGTACAACTTCTTATAAAATATTAAACAATTAACAGTTGAACGAGTGGTCCTGCATTGGCTGTGGTCTCGCATTTATTTACCAAACGATAAGATCGTCTAAGTTGTTACAAAATTTGATGATCAGGTGATTCAGAAATAGCAAATGTCCTCCAACTGTTGCTTCTGTGACAAGTGCCACCTCGACCTGTGGTGTTTCAAAATACAGTTTTTTACCCAAAAACATAAATGCGGATATTCATTTATAACCAGAAATATATTAATGTATTTATTTCGAGGTGAACCGAGTTGCCATAACAATCAATCACCGAACAAAATCTCAATCCGTTTTAATCAATAACACACTCAGTTCAAGTCCAGTGATGCCCAGTACCAGAATATCATTATTCATACTATTATCATTTTACTCGTGCATTGTTGAACAAATTAAGAGAGATCATCGATTTCGAAGCAGGTTCAGTAAGATAGAAAAGCAGAGCCCAAATAGAGACACATTAAAGCATAATTAATAATAGGTAAAGAAATAAACTAACCAAAAGAAAGAAACGTATTTTGAAAGCTTAGATAATAACAGGTATAAAAATCAATCAAAACAAAAGGTTAAAAAATAAACAGATATAAGCATATCATAAGCAAGCCAAGCTTCCCCACTGGTGATCGAGCCCCTTGATCGACAGGTAACGATGTGCTCCACGCCCTCACGAACGGAGCAACCCAAGTGCTCCGGGTGGACATGACCGACTGGGACGGGGAGTCCCGGTACGCCCAGTACAGCTCCTTCCACGTCGCCGACAGAGATCACGATTACCGACTCCGACTAGGGACAGTCTCCGGGACAGCTGGGGATGCCCTCAAGAACCATGATAACATGCTCTTCTCCACTCCCGACAGAGACAATGATATTATCGGTGAGCTAATAGGCTTTGAGGTGGTTTAGTCTTGCGGAGAAAAGGGAGAATGGCAGTATATTGATGGAATGGCGAGCAGCGCAGTGTATGTGTAGATGGGAGGGGGAGGTCGACATGCAGCGCATGAGCTTTCTTTATTGGTAAAAGAAACAGCTGATGCCGTGAAACTTTGAATGCAGTGAATGTGCTTTACTGCTGGACTTCCCTTGTTCCAGAGGCCCTTCATTCCTCACACCACTGGACTGTGGAACAGCCTCTCTGAGGATGTTGTGTAACTGGAACTGGAGAAGTTCAAACAAAGGTGCAATGCATTACTAACGTAATACAATTCTCCTTGTTATTTTTAATGAATTACAGTAATCCTTCTACTATCCGGATTAATAGAGACAAGGGTCCGTCAGATAATGGCAAATTCCGAATACTGGCAAGTATCCAAGGGCAACTCCATACCCTTCCTCACCTAACCTTGTCACTACCACATAACTGTAAACACTCAGTACGCTAATAACAACAACCATCATGCTTTGAACTGAAAACATGATGCCAAAGGCAATTATCCACCTTTTTTCCCCCATATTTGTAACAAAATACACTGCATGAATACACTTGGAAAAAAATGGCTGAAATGCTGACGTTGTAATGGGTATGGTAATAAAGATACTGTACATTTAACATGCCAGTAATATGAATGGAGATAAATGTATAAAAGATGCGTGACGTATGCTGAATTTCTTGTGTCAGTATGTTTTGCTTGCGGAGATGTTGTTGCGAGGAGATCAGCGAGCAGGGTGAGATGACGGTGTGTGTGTAGGGTCCACGTGGGACCCTACATGGACATACAAAGGTAAACTAACAAAATCACAAAACAGCTGTTTCCCGATTCGTTTGTTTACCAGTGTAAACATATCTCAGTCGCCCCCCCCCCCCAACTCTCTCTCTCTCTCAGTACTGTATATATCCTTTAATGAAATACGAATTACTGTATCAGAAACATAAAAACATGAAACTAAAACTCCAGGAAGTTCACAACGCCATCGAATATTCGAGTGCGGGCAAACGTAGGTACAGTTCCACCAGGTCCGGTCTCCCGAGGCAGAAGGGTTTCTGGCAAAATTTGTGCTGGTGGCCCTGACGCGAAAGGTAAAGGGAAAGGAGCTTTGAGACGGGAGGTGAAGGCGTGTGTCCACTTAAAGCCGTTGCCTGCCAACTTAACAAATATAGAATGACCGATTCCATATCAACTGAATACAAATGGATTACGCCTAGTCTAAGCAGGGCATTAAATTCTGCCGTACCCTACTTCGAGCATGCCGTTTATTAAATTGCCAAATATCGTAAACAAATTTTAAAAATTTTGTGATTAATCTCGTTTATGACAATCAGCAACTGTATTCAACTTTATTTGCTCTCTCTCTCTCTGCATATATATATATATATATATATATATATATATATATATATATATATATATATATTACATCATTGCCTTGCTTTATCATTACCATTACTGTTGCCATCGTTTGCTGTCATTCAGATATTAGTGTTCGGAATTAATGCCAACATTTTAGAGAACGTCGGCTGACAATATTTTGTTCTCAGGGTGGTTCAACTACGGAGCCGAGGGTTGGTATTTTGGGGCCTCAGAGCTCTTCACTTCTGGGTACTTTAATCTTAATTATTTGTTTTCCACTGCCACAGGTATGACTAGAGTCGAATTAGCCCAAAAGAGGCCTTCTTGATGCCACATTTTATTTGGAACTGGACCGTCATCCATTCTTTTAAAAATGCCATCTAATGTAGTCTTTTTCTGCTTACGTTGTAAATGGAATCAGTCTTTGCACTGTTCAGGACCTTCACATTTTCCACTCAATGATATTTGTGTATCGTAGGGATCTTTTTTCAAGCTCTGACAAAGAAAGCTTTGCGAGTTCTTTTGGGCAGGTGCACAAAGATGGGCCATAGAGTGAGTAGGATTTACCTAAGAATGGAAGGGATGTTAAAATGTAGGCCAAAGGCCAAACACTGGCACCTATGAGGTCATTCAGCGATGAAACGGAAATTGACAGTAAAAACGTCATAAAGGTGTAACAGGAGGAAAACCTTGCAGTTGCACTATAAAACAATTTTTAGGAGAGGGTGAATAGTAAGATGGAAGAAAGAGAATATGAACGAAGGTACAGTAAAAGAAATGAAAGGGGTTGCAGCTAGGGGCCGAAGGGACACTGCAAAGAATCTTAGGTAATGCCTACAGTGCGCCGCTTAAGGTGAGAATTTATCTTGCCACTGAAGGTGGTGGCTCCAGCTTGGGATGGACTGGAATGCCCATGGGAGTTCTTAATCTTGCTGAAGTGCGTGTGTGTGTGTATGTGTGTGTGTGTTTGTATATCTGTATGTGCGTTTGATAGTGCCAAAAGACTCAGTGTGACGGTCAGTGATTTAGAAAAAGCAAGCAAGAGATGCAGCCGAGATGTAAAAGTTGGGCACACACTGTGAGCAGTAATGCTCGACATAGCTATTCAGTAATTCATATTTTCTCTGTTTCATTTTATTCTTATACACCATTTTTTCTTCATTCATACACCTCAAGCCATACTGATTTTATCGTTTTTTCACACCTTCAGTTTTTCCAAGGTCATACAAATTACATCTTAACTTCAGCCAGTAATACAACTTATTTTCCCAAGTCATAAAAATTTATTTCCCGATTTTAGTCTTGAGACCCCCTTCTTCTTTTTCCACCGCAGAACGTCGTCACTGCGCGGATGAATACCACAGTGGTTTCTGGTTTTACAAATGTTACACCGTGAGTCCAACGAACCCACTTCTGTACAAGCAGAAAAGCGTGAAGGGGATAACCTGCGATACGTTCCACTCTGACAGTACCACGCTGCAAAGCATCACCTTCAAAGTGAAGCCAGCTATTTGTAATGGCAGATGATTTCTTTCAGTAATAAATCATGGCAATTTTTATACCAACAGCCTTAAAAACAGTGTCATTCTGTACGTAACAAAACTTGTTTCAAAAGACTGTAAAGGGTGCCTGAGAGAACACTAACAAAATAAAGAACTTTGTAAACTGCGATTACATAGTAGTCTACTGGGGATTCTTGAGCAAGAACACTTGCTGCTTTGCCTACTTAATCATGAACACTCTGGTGTTATGCAAATACCTACTGGATCCATGACTGTTCTGTCTTTCCTCGGCTTACTCAAAGTAACAGGGTAAATGCCAGGCGGATGTGGGATTGCTCTATTTTATACCAAGTTTCTTTGATTTGGGGGGAATTTCCAAAGCAATAAACGGCTTTTACTGCCCCACCGTAACCACTCCTCTCTAAGACAGTTCAAAATGATGAAGGGGGAGAAGACACCATTACTGCCCTTGAAGAGGTCTATACTTCTGGCATTATCTTCATTTGAAACACAAATGCCCCAGATGGCAACTATATTTGGTATATGAAAGTCAAGGTCATGGTCAGGGTCACAATGTCACTAACCTTGAAGTCATCTGAAGAATGGTTTCATTAGTGTAATGTCCATGTCAAAGCTGAAGACGCTATCTCCTACAGTTGGAAAAATAAGGCGAAAGCTAAAGTTGAGTACTGAATGTAGAGAACAGAGCCATAATTTCACTTCAAAACAATTCCTCACACAACACATAAAAGAGAGAGTGCTCACTGACAGACAGATGGGGCGGAGAGACGAGCCCTCTTCCCGAACTTCTACGCATGATGGTCTACCTCCGCACCAAGTGAGACTGAAAAACCTTACGTGTGCAGGAGTTTTCCTGATGACGAGGTAGGTGTAACAGACACTGACAGACAGACAGAAGGAATAATGTAGGAAAAATATACAGTCCTTACTCTTTGATGGTAGGGAAATAATAAGTCATAACGAAAAGTGACGAAGCATTCCAAATATTTTTTGAACTTTGGAAAAAGAAATCATTCGGGAGCTGAGTAGATATAGTGCTGACCTGGTAAATCACTGGTCAGTGGTTCAAGACAAACCTCCTCTTTGGATATTTAAACCACTGACCTGTGATTTTCCAGGCCAACAACATATTTACTCTGCTCTTCAAAGACGAAGGTTGTCTTCATCATCTGTTTCTAGTCGAGGTTACCTGCTTCTAACGCATACTTCACCTTGCTGATCTCGAGGAGGGCCATTAAATTTGTACTCACTTCTAATATGGCGGGGACCAGTTAAACCACAGACATGGCTTCAGGAGGCCCGCTATGATTCCGAAGTATATGCAGTAGTACACTGGTTCCACTTATTTTGTTCCCTCTATGACCGAGTGGATGTTGCGCTGGCCTGGAAAATCACTGGTCAACAGTCCAAATGTCCAAAGACGAGTTCTGTCTTTACTCATTATTATTACTATACTATTATTATTATCATTATTATTGTCAAGTATTTTGATGAGACCTTTGATATACACTCCTACATTCATAGGTCTCTGTCGAAGGATCTGTTCTCGAATGAGAAGGGAAAACTGGGCCAAGTCTAATTCAAGAAGTGGACATCTGGGTGGGAGGTGATCAAAGTGAACTGATGAAAAGGTAGACATTACCTACTGCAAGATGTCTGCTCTTGTTATTTTACCTGATAATGGTAGCAAAATCATCATCATCTCTCTCTCTCTCTCTCTCTCTCGGGGCGCATTAAGTGGTATTATCAGCTTCCACCAAATATGCTGAATCTCTCTCTCTCTCTCTCTCTCTCTCTCTCTCTCTCTCTCTCTCTCTCTCTCTCTCTCTCTCTCTCTCAGACTCCAGCAACCTTTCTAGCTTTGGGAAGAGACTGATTAACACTTGGAATAACAGAACAAGACTGGTCTAAACATAGCCAACTTTTTCTGGAACTGGAGATTTTGTTCGGGGCAGAATTCCAGAATCTAGGTGTGTATCTCAGTAGTCAGGTTACAATAATAATAATAATAATAGTAATAATAATAATAATAACAGTATTTAATAATAATAATGTCTGGTGGTGTAGAGAGGTCGAAGCGTCTAATCTATTTCAAGGTAATATCGGTTCTCCCCATTATTTATTTGCATGTTTCTCTTTGTAAGGGAGGATGCTTCGTTATTCACAGTAATTGACGGAAAAGGGAAATCACATAACGTATAATGCCGTTCCCAGTCCAATTCTCTGTTAAATTTTGAGATTTTGGCTTTTACGTAGTATTCGGTGGATGTAATATTCAACACGGTGATGCCAAATTTCCCTCACTATGGGAAAAGAGAAAAAGGTAGAAGTGAGAGAAGACTGTGGGAATTATCATTACATCATTTCGCACTTGGGAGAGACCAGAAGTGTGCAACTCGAAACCTCAACTTTTGCCAACCTCTAATTTTGAACAAAAACATAGCTTTTCTGTTTAATATAAAAAATTTCGAATAATAACAATGAAAAATGTCCATTAACCATGAGCCTGCATTATAGCACAATACGTTCACAGGCTTAAAGTTAAAAGCTCCCGTTTCCAAGTAGGAGTGATCATTCAAAAGTGAAATAATAATTTTTGACATCAGTCGACCAAGATACGCATGCGCATCATGGACAAAATTCACTGCCAAGTGAATTCCCCTTTCAAATTACACTTCAGTGAAATTTATTTACCTTCTTGAATTTGGATGTTTTCTGACTCATGTGCGTGCCTTTAGCAATCATCTATAACTTAAACTTCCCTGAATATTTTTTGTAATTCAAAACGTCCTTCAGCGCAAAACTGGAGCTCTGTCGATGACTATAAAATCATTTCTGTTATTTGGACCTGAAGAGCCTGCTTGCATACGCGAAATAAATATTTTTTTATAGGAGAGAGAGAGAGAGAGAGAGAGAGAGAGAGAGAGAGAGAGAGAGAGAGAGAGAGAGAGAGAGAGAGAGAGAGTTAAACGATATTTCATACAGCACACTAGACATTTTTCCTGGTAGAAAACAAGTACCAAGAATGACATTTGACCTAACTTCTGGATGACCCAAGGACATAGCAATGACTTAAGCCTCCTTGCGCTCTTGTGTTTGGACTCCATAATCGAAGACGTGAATTATAAGCATTTATTTATTTATTTGTCTACTTAGCTTGTTGTTGCAAGTGTTCCTTCGAATAAGTTTCATATTATGTTTTCACTTTACACACACGCCTACACACGTGTGTGTGTACAATAAACAAGCATGAAATTTATATTCACAAGAAAAATTTACATTAATAAAGATTATAAAAATAATAAATGCAAATATGAGCAGGTAGTTTCTGCTTCATTATTTGCTTTGCTTAGAAAGAAAACTTATAAGACGAAAAGAAAATAAGAAAAATGAGACCTAAGGATGAATGTATATGAGAGCACGAAAATCATATCTCAACTCTTTAGCTGAGAGCTTTCATAAAAAAGTTCAAAGACAAATGATCAAAATAAAAAATACTATGAACTAGACTCTCTCTCTCTCTCTCTCTCTCTTCTTCTTCTTCTTCATCTTCTTCTTCTTCTTCTTCTATGTCGGTGCAAAACTTCCCCATCTCTTTTACTTTTGGTAACTGTTTCATATTTCAGGACGACAGAAGATTGTCCGTGTGTTTGTGTGTGTGTGAGAGAGGGAGAGATAGGAGGAGGGAGAGAGATAGAGAAGGGGGATGGGGGAACTAATTTCGAAGACTTTTCTTAAGAGAGAGAGTGAGAGAGAGAGAGAGAGGAGGAGAAGGAGGAGGAGGAGGATGACGCACTGCTTGATATATACTGTATTCATTTACATAGTACTAAGGCCAATACAGTTTGGGGAAACCCAAGGACGGCAAATCAGGACCTGCGAGAAAAGGCATCTAGGCTTCTCTCTCTCTCTCTCTCTCTCTCTCTCTCTCTCTCTCTCTCTCTCTCTCTCTCTCTCTCTCTCCCCACTGGTGTTCTTCAGAAAGATTTTCTGGCATCCTTGATACATAAATTCTCTCACTTTCTAATGGTGTTTCTTCAGAACTGAAAATGTATACAGTCTACAAAATAATGGCTGCTTCTTTCTTATGATAAGATTCCCAGAATCTTATTTTCTTACAACATTAGTGAAGATGTGTTTAGCGTGCGTACTATCTCAGAAATTTTTGCGCTGCAGAAACATAACATCACAAATAGTAGGCGCTACATTCTAAATGAATGTCTTTGATTATTCATGCGTCATTTACAAAATAATAAAGGCTGAATTTGTGCAATTGCCCATACCTTAAATACCGTGTAAACCCGAGGATAGCTAAAGCATTTACAAATCAAAAACAACATACATTACATCCAGCCAACCACAAAATCCAGCCTGTGATGTGTAAAGCTTTCTGGCGTGTCCATCCAATTGAGCACGAAATTTTTTGCTTGATAAAATTATGAAATTTATAAATACATAGAATGCATTTACGGTAAGATATACCTGTAATTACGTATCTGTTAATGCTATTTGTCCATATGGACAATCCAGATCTTAAGCTTTCTTTGCAAATTATTATCCTCTGGATGGATAATGTTTATTATCGTGATTTCAGCAATAATTATTACATATCGAAACAAGAGGCCAGGTGGTCGATAGCATATTGATTGGATAATAGGTTGATTCAATCTAGAAGAGGAACCAATCTAATCAGGTTTTAATAAAACTAAAATTTCAGTTTTGATCATAAATTATTAATTCAATATAATATTGATTCAATATAGTGGCGGAGGAGGAGAAAGGGGCCCATCTATTCGGGTTTAAATCAAAACTAAGATTTTAGTTTTGACCACAAAAATATTCCAGTTTGGATTCAAAACCGAAAATTTTTGTAACGGCGTCAAAATACCGTGGACCCAAACATGTGCCCAAACAAATCTTAAACTTATACGACACGACAGGTACAAGAGAGGAGCGAATTTGCAAAAATGAGTCTCAGCCAACTACAGGGCAAAGTGAAGTTTTTCAAAGTTCAGAGAACCAAAACCTTGCAATATCTAAATTTGCCCACGGATGAACTTCCCTTTAAGAGTTAAGCCTCCACACCTGCCCCACATAACCAGTCATATCTGTGGAAAATTAATCCCTGGATTTCACAGCGACCTTTTTCAGTTACTGACGTGCTTTCAAGTGTCCTCGATGTTTTACCTCTCTCTCTCTCTCTCTCTCTCTCTCTCTCTCTCTCTCTCTCTCTCTCTCTCTCTATATATATATATATATATAAATATATATATATATATAAATACGTATGTATGCATATATATATATAATATATATACATAATATACATATATATATATATATATATATATATATATATATATATATATATATATATATATATATATATATATATATATAGAGAGAGAGAGAGAGAGAGAGAGAGAGAGAGAAGAGAAGAAAGAGATCTGAATTTGCATGAGCCGCCAGTATCAATTTATTCCTACTTAAGACGACTTGTTACAGGCTAAAATGTCGGGTGTCAACATCATGAATAGCCTCCACTAAGAGTTGCCTGTTACTCATTTAAATATGATTTTTTTTTCGATTGTGTTCCAATAAAATCAAAAGTATTTTATCCATTCATTGACCTTTATTTGACATAATAATTCGTTGTAAATCTTATTAAATGATGATGTGGTTTGTTCTCTCAGTCACGTGTCAGGGTACGAAGGGCGTGGTTAATCGTGAAGAACAGCACAGCCCATCTCGAGGAGTTCATCATTAGTTCAACAGATGCCTGCGAACCCTCAATATGGCCGCGTGGGCAAGAGCCGTGACTGTCAGCATCTTTTTATTCCTAACGAAGGTTACATTAGTGGGAAGTTCCGCCGCCGTCGTGCCGCGTCTGACGGAAAACGACTGCTTAGTGCATACTTTGCCGATCGAGGTCCTGCAACAGCTGATCGCCAGCGCTGAGGTCACCCTGAAGAACTCCGGCATAGGAACGACAGCCCAGCCCGAGGCAGGAACGTCCGACGCTGATCTAGATGGTAAGGAATTGTAACTGAAAGTGGGAGTCCCTCAATTTAGCCGGGATAAAAGAGGGGGGGATTGAGCTTCATGTTAAGGAATCGAAATTAAAAACAAGTAACTTTTACTCAAGCCTGGAAAAACATGAGGGTTATGTGAAGTGGAGAAACACCATCTACCCCCTCCCTCCTCCCTACCCCTTTAAGAAAACAAACACTTGACTGAAACATGAAACAATCCTTCAAAATCTGGTGCTAGCGGCAATGGGTGACGAAAACGACGCCGAAAACCAGCGCTTTGTAATTGTGAATGAAAACTTTAGATTTCACGACAGACGCCATCGGGGAAATCTTGATTCATAAAGGGATGGGCGGCAATATTTAGTCTGACCTTGGAATGAGAGGAATTCAAATCCGCTATTTATCTTCCGTGTCATTTTGAAGGAAATTAATGTTTCCCATCGAACATAAATATGCTTTGCCTACGATATATAAATAATAAAAGCATCAATATCTTCCCGAATTTGCACTATGAACTGTTGTTAGCAATTTGGAACAGGACCTGTGCACGCTGGAAATGTCACCAGTAGTCCTTATTATAATAATAATTTTTTTTTTCTATCACAGTCATCCTATTGGACTGGGTGGTTTTTATAGTGTGGGGTTCCGGGTTGCATCCTGCCTCCTTAGAAGTCCATCACTTTTCTCACCATGCGCGCTGTTTCTAGTAGCACACTTTTCTGCATGAATCCTGAAGCTACTTCGGCATCTAGTTTTTCCAGATTCCTTCCCAGGGATCTTGGGATCGCGCCTAGTGTTCCTGTGATTATGGGTACAATTTCCACTGGCATATCCCACATCCTTCTTATTTCGATTTTCAGGTCTTGACACTTATAAATTTTTTTTTTCTTTTTCCTCTATTCTGGTGTCCCATGGTATTGCGACATCAGTGAGTGATATTTTCTTCTTGATTTTGTCAATCAGCATCACGTCTGGTCTATTGGCACGTATCAATCCGTCTGTTCCAATGCCAAAGTCCCAGAGGATCTTTGCCTGATCGGCTTCTATCACTCCCTCAGGTTGGTGTTCGTGCCACTTATTACTGCAAGCTCGCTGGTGTTTCTTACACAGGCTCCGGTGGAGGGCTTTTGCTACTGAATCATGCCTCTTTTTGTACTGGTTCTGTGCAAGCGCCGGACATTCGCTTGCTATGTGGTTTATGGTCTCGTCTTTCATATTGCACTTCCTGCATATGGGTGAGATGTTATTTCCATCTATTGTTCTTGGACATATCTGGTTCTTAGGGCCTGATCTTGTGCCGCTGTTAGCATTCCTTCTGTTTTCTGCTTGAGTTCTCCCCTTTGTAGCCACTGCCACGTTTCATCGCTGGCCAGTTCTTTAGTCTGTCTCATGTCCTGTCCGTGCATTGATTTGTTGTGCCATTCCTCTGTTCTGTTTTTCATTCTCCTGTCTCTGTATATTTCTCGGTCTTCGTCTACTTTTATCAGTCCTTCTTCCCATGCACTCCTTAGCCACTCGTCTTCACTGATTTTCAGGTATTGCCCCATTGCTCTGCTCTCGATGTTGACGCAGTCCTCTATGCTTAATAGACCTCTCCCTCATTCCTTTCGTGTTATGTATAGTCTGTCTGTATTTGCTCTTGGATGTAGTGCTTTGCGTATTGTCATGTGTTTCCTAGCTTTCTGGTCTATGCATCGGAGATCAGCCTTCGTCCACTCCGTCACTCCTGCGCTGTATCTGATTACTGGTACTGCCCATGTGTCTATGGCTTTCGTCATGTTTCCGGCGTTGAGTTTTGACCTGAGCATCGCCTTAAGTCTCTTCCATATATTCTTTCCTGATTGTGTCCTGCAGCTCTTGATGTCTTATATCCTCTCCCTCTATTATTATTATTATTATTATTATTATTATTATTATTATTATTATACTTAAAATACTTATGTTTTATTATCTTGGTTTACTTGTTATTTTCATCAGTATGTTACCGTTCTCCCTCAAGTACCGTAAAACACTGACGAATAATAATAAATAATGGGAGAAAAAATACATAATATATATATATATATATATATATATATATATATATATATATATATATATATATATATATATATATATATATATATACACACATAAAGTTCATAAATAAGCTAGAAAGGTTGAAAATTAGTGGGGAAATTTTTCTTCAGTTAAAATTCCCATTCTCACAGATCGAAAATTTTGAAGTGCCTGGTGCTTGCGTCTATGAATATAATCATTTGGTCACAAACACTTTCGAATCGGATGTCTTGGTATCATTTCCACCCTAAATCCTTTAGGTCTAGACAAAATCCACCAATGAACAAAATTCTTTAGTGTTTAACCCGTAGGGAGGCAGTGCCGCCAGTGCACCTCACGCAGTGCACTGTAGGCAATACTTAAGGTCCTATGCAGCGTCCCTTCGGCCCCTAGCTACAGCCCCTTTCATTACTCTTACTGTACTTCCGTACATATTCTCTGTCATCCACCTCACTTTCCACCGTCTCCTAACAACGGTTTCATAGTACAACAGCAAGGTTTTCCTCCTGTTACACCTTTAAAAACTTTGTACTCTCAATTTCCCCTTCAGCGCTGATAGGCCTCGTAGGTCCCAGCGCTTGGCCTTTGGCCTACATTTTATATTCCATTCCCTTCTTTTGCGTTTAAGCGGTTTTTTGCTGTCTCCTTCACACTATTCGTTCACAGATTTATCAAATATCCCCTGACAGTCCCAAACTGGTGGTACATGTAAGCGTAGCATTCCCACGCTTTCATACAAAGAGAAGTCATCTAAAAAAAAAAAAAAAAAAAAAAAAAACATGCAGTTCTTACAAGACATTTTGTTTCCAAAGAAAGTCACAAATCAGATTCAAACTGTCGCTTCCATTCTTCTGTGCGTTTGGTATGAATTTTACTGACCTCTCCAGCATACTTGATATATTTAACCAAGTCTTGCTATATAACACCTGTAACAGGGAAAAAAGTAAAGCAATACTCCTCCCCCATCTGTCTATACCGAAATTCTCTGCCCTACATAACAGACCCGATTAATGAAAGCTTATAATGAAGTAGTTACAGTTTAGAACATAAAACTCAAAATTTTTATTTTACAATCGAGTTTTAATCCATTTCATATATAGGCTTCCAGTTGTAACATGCGACGAAGCTCCCACAATAAGAATTCCGAAAATTGGGAGTCAAAAATATACAGAAAAAAGAACACCATATATATATATATATAAAAGATACAGTTACTATTTAACTTTAAAAGTTAGAGCCGTTCTTTCCTTGTCCATCACTCACGTGACACCATCTTCTTCCTTATAATCAGACTCAACCAACTTCTGTCTATCACCCGCAGGATCAGCCACCCACATTCTCCTGCGCAGAATAGACAGCGAACTGACAGAGCTGAGGAGAAAAATGCTCAGTTTAGAGGCAGAAATGTCCCAGATGAAGGAAGGCCAGGAAAATAGTTCCTCCACTTCCCATCAGCAGGAGATTAACAGTAGCGTGGTAAATCAAGTGCTGCAGCTTCAGGAAGAAGCCAGACAAGTGAAAGATCAGCTGTCAGGTCAGGTGCAGCAGCTTCAGGAAGAAACCAGACAAGTGAAAGATCAGCTGTCAGGTCAGGTGCAGCAACTTCAGGAAGAAACCAGACAGGTGAGAGATCAGCTGTCAGGTCAGGTGCAGCAGCTTCAGGAAGAAAACAAACAGGTGAAAAATCAGCTGTCAGGTCAGGTGCAGCAGCTTCAGGAAGAGGTGAAAAACCAGCTGGAAAAACGAAGCGACCTCGATACCAGGTATGGCTAGGGAGGCTTTTCTTCTACTTCTTCTCTGTTGATACAAAATGGCCTCACTCATACCAGGTCAAAGGGTGAATGCGAAAAGGAGGATTAAAAATAGAGTTTAGATCATGGCTTCATCAGTCTTACCTCTGAATGAGAAAGTACAAGGAAAGGAAGTGGTCACATTTCAGGTGAACGGTCTTATCCAGCCCAGATTTTGATGAACAAAGGAAAAGTGCAAACCTCTGCCATCCCCAAAAAAGGCCCCTATTCCCAAAAAGTTACATTCCTCTCTCAAAATCTGATCACTTGTTGACAATCACGATTACTGTAATTACAAGATTGGGTAACCTAATTTAGGTAAGGATACCTGGAACATTCCACAAAAGGCTGAGCTAATACACCCTACAGTTCCTCTTCCTGATAAACACACTCGTATCTCTCCAAAAATCTAATCACTAATTGGAAACATGACCCATTTTGCGTAAAAAATTCCTAAAATATCGTATATAACGTTTTGCTTCATACAGCTGACAAACAAACAAACCTTATCAAAAACGTAGTCTTCTTGGTGAATGTGAAAATAGGAGAAGAATAAACGTTCAGCTGAAAACCCTTTCCTAACTCAAGCTTTTTAATACGGAAGACATGAGGGACAAGAACAAAAAGTCATAGTAAATGGTCTTGTCCAGCACAGATAAAAAAAAAAAAAGTCCAAGTGACTGGACTTAACTAACCAGGACTGACAGAATCTAGCAAAGGTCTGAAGGGGAAAAAGGAAACGGAAAGAATTGGATACAGTTTGGTGCATTACCAAAGAAGGCTGTGAATCGCCTCTTGAGGAGGGCGGGGTTATAGGAACAATTCCCTTGAAACTTTATCAAGTTCAAGAATGACTGGTGTTAGTTTCCATAATCTTATGACGAGATAATTGCACAAATATATTAAACAGAATTAGATCAAATAAAAAATTTAGTACCAAATATTTTATATAACAGCAGAAATCAGAGACTAGGAGCAAAAAGCAAAAAAATAATAATATATATATATGTATATATATATACATTTTTTATGAGGAAATATCAAGTTTAAAGAATGTAAGAAAAATTTATTGCATTTAGGCAAACGTGCAGCGTTCAACTAATCTCTCTCTCTCTCTTTTTCTACTTTTCTTACCATAAGGCCTCCAGGACATGACCTCCGATCAGGAAAGAACGAAAGTGGAATCTACACCATTTACCCTCAAACGTGAGTAGAACAAGAAATTCTTTCTTCTCTTTTCATCTAGTAAAGAGCAATAAAATAAAAAAATATAAACACAAAGTAAAACTCAAGTAGCAGATTAGCTACGTTTTACTTGCATGCAGAAAACTAACTTGAATGAGACATCTTACAAACAACACTACTGTATCTGAAAAGCATGTATGTCACAAGTATGCTATGAATTACAATACACAACGGATGTTCAATTAACAAGTGGAGAGGAAAACTTTCCCAAAATCTTGGAGAAGAATGTTTAGCTAGCATCTGACGCATTTCCTCGTTAAGTAAGGATGCCGTCAGAATTTTCAATGCGTGGGATTATGTGAGATGACACTGTATGTACGTTCGCCAGAAGTGTCCAGGTTCCGGTGAGGAACGTGTGTTTGTGCGGAGTCCCAAGGTGAGAAGGGATTAGGTCGGTTAAAGGGAATCATTAGAAGATCAACACTGAACCCTTTGAAAAGTCTCGAAAAGTAATGAGACTTGTGTTGTGCTCAGTACCAGAACTGGTTTGCACACTGTTTCGAGGTAAGGATCATATCTATTTACCAAACTGTAGGTTGTTTTCTCCATTTCTGTAATGTGCACCTTTTTTTTGAACAGCGTGGGAGGAATTTGGGTTTTTTTGTTTTGGGAAACTAAAGAAGATTTTGCTCGTCTTCCTCAGATGTTTTGCTGAGTAAGAGGTCGAGAATGTACTCATTGGGAGTATACTAGACTTTGACCTATTTATTTTATTTGATGACCGAGGAGTTAGTCACTAGTATTGGTTGGTCTAGACTCTAGAATCATTAATTCGATGGATTGTGTATCAGAATTTCCTACGGTAATGATTTCCATTTATATGTCCGTAGCTTTTTGAATTACTTTCCAGTAAATTTGCAAATAAAGTCTAGTTTTGCATCTCAGTGTTTAATTCCACCAGGCCTTTGTGTGAAGATAGGTTCTGTGAGAAGACGACAGGGAGAGAAAGAATGCAAGGACAGGGCCCGGCCATTTTGCTGCCAGAGAATCTTAGGAAGTAAGATGACACATGCTGTTCTTAAAAGATTCAGTAAGAGATTACGACCAATTGACCTTAATGTGGTTCATTATATATATATATATATATATATATATATATATATATAATATAATATATATATATATATATATATATATATATATATATATATATATATATATATATATGTTGGTATGTGCTTGTGTGTATATAGTCTATATATCATAACCACTATGAAAACTAAAGACTGGCTGCAAGTCCTGACTGTTTTTCTATTTTATTTCTAAGTCATTAACAAAGGCAAATCTTTAATTTTCCTAGTGGTTATGAAAGATATATAAATCATGCGCCAGAGAGGTTATATTATGTAAATGTGCATATCTATCTATATATACATATACATATGAACACATACAGGACATGCGTGAGAGCATGAGTGTGTGTGTATTACATAGATGCCATGGTTAACATAAGTTAAGTGTTAGCAAATAATTTAAGCGGACCAATGTCTTATATATAGTAAGCTGTATATATGTTTATACATACATATATATATATTTATATATATATATATATATATATATATATATATATATATATTTATATGTATATATATATGTACATACATACTCGTAAGACGCTCGTCTATTTACGAAACTAGTTACATTCCGAACGGCTCTTCGTATCTTGATTTGTTCGTAAGTACAATTTGATAAACGTGAAGTCAGTACATACAGTGTTTTACTAATACGAATGATATATAAAACCTAAATACAGTAAGTCCTAACTTGTGATAATAATAGTACAATTTATAGAGCACTTTTCTAATACGAATGATATATAAAACCTAAATAAAGTAAGTCCTAAATTGTGATGATAATAGTACAATTTATAGTGCATTTTACTAATACGAATAATATATACAACCTAAATACAGTAAGTCCTAAATTGAAATGATAACAATACAATTTATAGAGCACTTTTCTAATACAAATAATATATAAAACTTAAATATACTAAGTCCTAAATTATGATGATAATAGTACAATTTATAGAGCACTTTATTAATACGAATGATATATAAAACCTAAATACAGTAAGTCCTAAATTGTGATGATAATAGTACAATTTATAGAGCACTTTACTAATAAGAATGATATATAAAATCTAAATACAGTAAGTCCTAAATTATGATGATAATAGTACAATTTATAGAGCACTTTATTAATACGAATGATATATAAAACCTAAATACAGTGAGTCCTAAATTATGATGATAATAGTACAATTTATAGAGCACTTTACTAATAAGAATGATATATAAAAGCTAAATACAGTAAGTCCTAAATTGTGATGGTAATAGTACAATTTATAGACCACTTTCCTAATACGAATGACATATAAAACCTAAATACAGTAAGTCCTAAATTGAAATGATAACAATATAATTTACAGAGCACTTTTCTAATACGAATAATACATAAAAACTAAATACAAAGTAAGCTGTGATAATATCGCGCAATACACGAGCAGAGGTTTTAACTTCTAGTCTCCCGATGCGTTGCCACCCAGCAGTAAAGTTAGCCTATCCTTCGCCGCCTTAAATCCTGGCTTGGTCTTCTCTTCACCGCTGATGAACGTTTTTTCTGGCATTTTTTCCCCCATAATCCTGTCTTCCTTGCTTTACGCTTGCCATTAGCCATGACAGAGAAAGGATGGGCTTCATATTTCCCGATAAAATCAAAAGAATTAATCGGCGCACAAGCGATGGCGTCTCAAACAATTGTGTAGACTCAAGAGTCTGGGACGGTTTACTGGCATATTGGCGTCAGCTAGAGTGCTGCTCGGCGTGGGTAGTGGAAAAATTGTAGCCAGGCCAAGGCACGCAATACAAAATTTGAACTTCTGGGTGGCAGACGGAGTGCTCCGAACAAATTTTAATTTACGATCACAGATGTTTGTATCTCTGAAAGTTCGTAAGTTGAAAGTTCAAAAGTAGAGAAGCGTCTGTATATATATATATATATATATATATATATATATATATATATATATATATATATATATATATATATATATATATATATATATAGTATTATAAAATTTGCTTTTTTTATTCTAGGTGTGGAATTGCAGGCGAAGGGGCCGATGTCTGGTGTGACATGGGCGAGAAAGAAGTCGACGATGGCGGATGGACCGTCGTCCTTCTCCGGAGACCTCTCGGTACCCAGGTGAACTTCAACAGAGGATGGCGCGATTACAGAATTGGATTTGGCAGTCCAGACACCGAGTACTGGATAGGTGAGGCTCTTCTCGGTTCCTACAGGGTCTTTGTTTTAAATGAAACATCAATAGGCAAGGTTTTACTGGAAATATTCGTCTCCTATAAACTTCTCATTCTCAAGAGACAACTTAAAAGACTGTCTTTTTCCTTGTCTGTTAAGCTTTGGAATTGTTTTCTTGCATCTGCTTGCCTTACTCCAATAACCAGGCCTTCAAAGATGCTTTGTGGATTAACTCCCACTCCTTTCCTTTCTTGCTTCATTTTATCGTTCTCATAGGAAAGGACGAAATGTGTTCATAAGTAAAAAATAAAACTATGAAGAAATGCTGTACAACGTCTCACAAAATATAAAAGAGTTATCAATTGATCTAGTGATCCTGCATTGGCTGTTGTCTTGCGTGTATTTACCAAATGCTAAGATCGTCTAAGTTGTTGCAAAATTTGGTGATCAGTTGCAAAAGTCCTCAACTGTTGCTTCTGTGATAAGTGCCACCTCGACTTGTAAGGAGATGCACGAAAAAGACTCAGCATCCGGAGTGCCTACAGTCGAAAGCTACCATTTTATGGTTTGCTCGTATTATTTTAAAATACAGTTTTTTACCCGTAATCATAAATGCGGATACTCATTTACAACCAGAAATATATTTATGTATTTATTTCGAAGTGACCCGAGTTACCAAAATACCCTTCACCAAAAAAAATGTAATTCCGTTTTAACTGATAACACGCTCAGTTCAAAGTCCATTAATACACAGTACCAGAATGCAGTATCATTATTCATATTATTATCATTATGCTCATGCATTGTAGAACAAGCTAAAAGATATCGTCTGTTTCAAAGAAGGCTTCATTAAGACAGAAACCTCATATCTGTATAAAATACTGTGGAGAAGCACAGCCCAAATAGAAACGTATATTAAAGCATAATTAATAATAGGTATGGAAATACACTAACCCGAAAAAAGAAACATATTGAAAGCATTGATATAATAACATGTACATAAATCAATCAAAACCAAGGTTAAATAAATAAACAGACATAAGCATATCATGAGCAAGCCAACTTCCACACTAGTGACTGTGCCCCTTGATCGACAGGCAACGACGTGCTCCACGCCCTCACAAATGGAGCAACCCAAGTGCTCCGGGTGGACATGACCGACTGGGACGGGGAGTCCCGGTATGCCGAGTACAGCTCCTTCCATGTAGCCGGCATAGATCACGAGTACAGCCTCCGACTGGGGACAGTATCTGGGACTGCTGGGGACGCCCTCAAGGATCATGATAAAATGCTCTTCTCCACTCCCGACAGAGATAACGATATTGACAGTGAGTTAAAACTTTCTCCATGTTAAAGTTGTCCATAGGTTTTGACGTGGTTTGGTCTTGCGGGGAAAAGGGAGAATGACCGTATAGTGATGGAATGGTGAGTAGCACCGTGTATGTGTAGATGGGAGGGGGGAGGCCAACATGCAGCTCATGAGCTTTCTTTGCTGGTAAAAGAAACAGCTGATGTTGTGAAACTTTGAACGTGAAACTTTTCCTACTGAGAGCAACCAGATTTGCTGAACAGCAGCACCAGTGTGCAGTGAATGTGCTTTGCTGTTGAACTTCCCCCGTTCTAGAGGCCCTTTATTCCTCACATCACTGGACTGTGGAACAGCCTCCCTTCAGAGGATGTTGTGCAACTGGAACTTGAGAAGTTCAAGCAAAGGTGCAATTCATTACTACCCTAATACAATTCTATTCGTGTTTTTAATAAACTACAGTAATCCTTCTCTTATCTGGATTAATAGAGCCAAGGGTCCATTGGATAATGGCAAAATCCGAATAAAGGCATGTAAATATATCTAGGGTATCTAAGGGCACCTCTATACCCTTCCTCACCTAACCTTGTCAATACCACATAACTGTAAACACTCAGTATGCTCATAAACAACAAGCATCACGCTCTAAACTGAAAACTTTATGCAAAAGGCAATTATTTAACTTTTTTCCCTATATTTATAATAAGATATAATGCATTAATACATTTTGAAAAAATACAAGCCCTTCATTTTCTCTCCCTCCTAAATGACACAGTTCAGTACGCAGGTAACCTACCTGTGTTTACCCACAGCCTACCATGGTTTTATGACCTTTGATGTATTTTTATACAGCATCTTCCTTATCTGTTGTTACCATATTGTAACTATAGACGTAGGTTAGCTCAGATGTTACACTCATAGTATCCATTTGCAAAAGTCAGACTGGCTATTACAACTGTATTTAAGATAAAGATAATGATGATGAAACTGTTATTTTACTTACAGAATCCATTTATACTGTATTATTATACTGATATCTTATCATCATATTATAAATAAAAAAAAAAGATCGCCCCACTATCTGTAATGTTTAAATTCTCAGAATCATCTGATTGAGCCTACTACCGAGAGAATTAGGAAAATAACTTTTACTTGCTAAAAGAAATGAATGTATTAATGGTATTATTTTTTTTTGTACAGAAATGTAAAATGGGTTCACAAAGGTAAACTAACATACTTTATGTTAAAGTAAAATCCCTCAAAATTGCAAAACAGCTGTTTCCCTATTCGTTTGTTTACCAAAGTAAACATATCTCAGCTGCCACCCAACCCTCTCTCTCCCTCTGTACTGTACATATCCTTTAATAAAATATGAATGACTTTATCATAAACAAAAACACGAAACTAAAACCCCAGGAAGTTCATGACGCCATCGAATGAGCAAGTGCATACTTACGTATATGTTACCATTTTTTTTTTAAATTTTGCTTAAATTACTGTACCATTTTTATTACAAGTCTAGTTGACTATCACACATACTGTAACAGCACACAAGAGAATATTTTACCACTGTTGATATTTCATCTCTAATCAACATAAAAATATTTAAAATGCAAGTTTCATATGCAAGCAAGACAAAACCAAACAGACTATACCATGTTCACCGACGGTATGGATAGTGTGTGCATACGTACGTTCTCTACACATGCAACTGAATTATCCTTTGGTTTGTAAAATTAAAACAAAAAGTGAGAAAATGCAATAAAAATATAAATGAGAATACTGTAGCTTAAAATATTAATAAAATAGTGTACGAGCGTGTGTGTCACTGCATTAGTCTTTAATGTAAACATACCTCAGTTCTCACTCTCTCTCTTGTATATCAGTACTGTATACATACTTTAATGAAGTATTAATTAGAGTACCATTAATATAAAAACAAAAAACTAAACAAACTACAGGAAGATCACGGCACCATCTAATGAGTGCGTGCATACGTAGGTGCCTGCTGTCAAAATTTCTGCTTTGTCTGATTTACAGTATCGTATTTTATTACAAGTTTAGTTCGCTCAAAGTATGATTATCAAACATATTATAACAGTACACAGGAGAATATTTCATCACTGTTGATGTTTCACCTCTAATCACCGTGAAAATATTGAAAATCCGAATTTCATATGTAGGCAACACAAAACCAAAAGGCTGTAGCAAATTTGCCCACACCACGGAATTAGTGAGTAAGTGCGTGTTGCCATTTTGTTTTTTTGCTTGATTTATTTTACCATATTTTATTACAATTTTACTTGATTCTAAGTATGAATATCACTAATATCAAAAGTGTACACAAGAGAATATTTTATCACTTGATATTTCATCTCAGCCGTTTCTCTCTTTCTCTCTCTCTCTCTCTACCCTATGGACATGAATGTCTTTATATTTTGGTTTGAAAGAATAAGAAATGAGAAAATACAGAAAAATATTAACGAGAATACTGTAGCATAAAATATAAATAAAAAGAGGAGTGTGTGTTACTGTACTTAGACTTTCATGTAAACTTACCCCAATTAATGTTCTCTCTCTCTGTACTGCACATATTCTTTAATAAAAAATGAATTATTACATCAAAAACATAAACACGCAAAACCAAACCAGCTGTGTCAAGTCAGGTCTACCTAGCCCTCTTCACCCGTCCAACAATGCATCCCCACTCGCTCTCAGCCACAGATCCCCCAGCTCCACCCACCTTTCAAAACAACACCTCAGAGCCTTCCTCTACCCTGCCTTACTGCCCCTCCTCTCCGATGGCACCAAGCCATCCGACCAACCCCCTCCCCCCACCACTGAAACTCGAGGGCCTCCCCCACCCCCAGAAACCCTTTCTCAGTCTGTCTTTCTTGAGGCTGCACTGTATTGCCAACCATTGGAGGGCGGTTTTATAAGTTTATTTTTCAATTTATACACATCAAGTACCTTTGGGGTCTTTATCGCCGGTCCAGGTGTATCAGATAATGACAAGTTTCGGATAATGGCGTTCCGGATAATTGAGGGATAACTGTATTTACATCTTTATCTATTTATTCATTAATTTGTTAATTTTTTTTTTCTTTTTAATAAGTGGGATCTCTTCTTTCTGTATTTCCCATTACCTTCTGTTCATTCTTTCTAATAAACCCTATATTCTTTGGGAGCTTTAATTTCAAGTCAATGGCCCCTTGGGGCTTGTTCCATATGAATAGGGTTCATCTTCTGAATAATAATAATAATAATAATAATAAAAATAATAATAATAATAATAATAATAATAATAATAATAATAATAATGTTTTCTGCACCAGAGGTTCATCCTTGATTCAAAAGTTAAAGAATGAATATGACAGTAGCTTATTGGTATGTGTATATATGTGTATATATATATATGTGTGTGTGTGTGTGTGTGTCTGTGTGTGTGGGTTCTAGGACAATTGCCAGCCGGACTATTGTGGCAATAGTCCGGCTGGCAATTTGTTTCCTATAAAAGATTATTCCTAATAAGCACTCCTTTACACATTGATTGATTGGATATCTGTAGTTTAAATAAGTGGTCCAAAGCAAAATCCTTGTTTAAAAATATTAGTTGAGTCAGAATAAGTGTTTTTATACAAAATTGCTCGTTTAGTTAATATTCTGTTAAGTGTTTTTAAGCAAAGTGCTTGTTTGTGAGCCTAGGCAATACTTTAGTCCTTCATGCTTCCATCTATTGTATTTCACACTTCCAGACTCTGGTAGTGAACATTTTAACTTATTTTCTACAGCCCTTAGCTATGGCTTCTACCATTAAAAGTGAGCGTGGCAAAGATATTGTAGTTGATGGTCTGCAGTACATGTACCATCAAAATGGATACAATAGTGAAAAATCTGTAATTTACTGGGAGTGTGCAAAGAGGAAACAAAATTCATGTAAAGGACGATTACACACAAAATCAAAAGCCGAAAACTACGAGTTGATAAAAACTATCAACGAACATAATCATGAAGCATCTAAAAGTACAGTTGATGCCAAGTGTGCTGTTGTAAAGCTAAAAGATGTTGCCTCGAATAATTCTCCTACAAGATCGTTAGTTGCAAGCTGTTTGTCGCCGCTGGACAGTTGCACGCGAGCTGAAGTAGAAGACGTCCAGCATCTAAGTAGAAATATTCGTCGATGGAGGCAGCAAAATTTCAGTGCTCCTGTAATCCCCATGGAAAGGGCAGGGTTCTGCATTTCAACATATTTTCAACTTCTCTCATCTGGGGAAAAGTCTCTGCAGTATGATTCAGGAGCTGAAGACCATAATCGCATTCTGATATTGGCTACTGAACAAGGGTTTGAACATTTAAGAAGGTACAGAAACTGGGCCGTTGATGGAACCTTTAAGGTGTCACCAGCAATTTTTTATCAGCTTTTCACCATCCATGTCCAAGTGGATAAGTCTAGTTTTCCTCGTATATTTGCCCTTCTTCCTAACAAAACAGAGGAATCTTATAAAATGTGTTACAAAAAAATCCAAGACTTCCTGCAACAACACCCAACAACTATATTGAGTGACTTTGAAAAAGGATCATTTAACGCAATTAAATGTACTTTTCCTGACACTGATGTGAGTGGATGCTTCTTCCACTTCTGCCAAGCGAATTACATGGAAATTGTTGATTTGGGGTTTAAGGTTCGATGCCACAATGATAACGAATTTTGTCTTAGGATACGCTGTTCCTCTTCACTTGCTTTTTTACCAATTGGTGATGTGCCCACAGGTTTTGAGGAACTTTCAGGGGATGACGATATCCCTGAAGAATTTCTCTCGTTTTTGAGGTAAATTACATCGGAGTCATGAGAGGAAGAGGTGGAAATCGCAGAAGAACTACTCCATTGTTTCCAATTTCCGTTTGGAATATGAACCTAAGAACTCAACAGTCTCGAAGGATTTCGCAGTGCGCTATCAAATAATGCTGAACATCCTCATCCTAACATTTGGAAACTCATAGATCGTCTCATGAAGGAGGAAGTTTTATCCCAAACAAAAGTGCTTCACATGGAAAAGGAGATGAGAAATTTACTACCACTAAGTATAAGAACATAAACAATCGTTTAGAGCAGATAGTCAGCCGCTATAATCCTGACGATAAAATTACCTTTCTACGTTCCACGGCTTATAACTTACATATTTTCCGAAGTTGCATAATAGGATTAAAACATGGTTTATATCAATATATTTTTTTTGGAATTAAATGTGATTTTATTGAAATATAAGCTTCTTTACTTCAATTGTGATATTTTTGCCTTACCTTTTTTTTCTTCATTTTATGTATTATATTTTCGAACCAATAACTAAATTATGTAACTAAATTATAATTAAAATATAAGTAAACTGTAATTCTGAAAGAAACAGCCAAAAAAAAAAAAAACAATTCCACATGCCGTAACTATGATGTAACTATTTCCCTCATTATATCTGTTATATTTTCGAACCAATGGCAATTGCCCGGGTGACAAATGTCAGCCTGGCAATTGCCCAAACTGACAGTTTTCCGCATGGAAGTTATCCGAATGGAAATTGTCCGCCTGGGAATTATCCGCACACGATATATATATGTGTATATATATATATATATATATATATATATTGTAACATGCAATTGTTATATATATATATATATATATATATATATATATATATATACAAATAATGTGCAATTGCTATATATATAAATATATATATATAAATAAATATATATATATATATATATATATATATATATACAAATAGTAACATGCAATTCCTATTTCAAGAGCACGTGAAGCTCCACTCCTTCATGAAAAGACTCCACCCCTCCTCTCTAAGCCTTGATCCCACCTTTGTCAACCTTAATTTCCCTTGGGTGCTGTCGTTCCTCTCCTTGTCCCAGCACTGCTCCTGTTTGATAACGCCAAAACATGGGAGCCAGCAAGTTAACGGACAAACGCCACACGTGGGACAGAGACTGGACGGTGGGACCAGAGGTTATATAAGGACCTTGACCAGGGGTCACGAGAAATTTGTTACTAGGCAGCATCCGAGTAGAATCCGTGCCGGGTCGATCTCTGATCCCCCTCTCCCTTTCTGACCCAATCAACTTTTGTCGTGTAAATAGTCCCACCGAACTCCCTTGCCTTATTGGAAAGTCTGGCCCACTCTTCAAGACAGAGATCCTACGGGAAAAAATAAAGTCTGGATTTGGAGTTGTTACGACGCCCACTCTTCCACTATAATTTTCATTCTTTCTGATTTTCCACCCCTTGGAGTTCTGAGAAATGAGTGAAGTGTTAATTCTTTTATTTCAAGTAGTGTAATCATTTCATAGCATTTGCTACTGCATATTGAACCCTGTCAGCCTTCAGCAATCCCCACATGACCGCAAAAGTGTTATCCTTGCATGATAGTGACAGTAAGTTTGTCTTGCTGAATAGGCGTTTGATGCTGTGTCTACTTGTTCGTCCACAGTACCAATTCCTGAATTCCCGGCGTGAAAGAACACTTCAAGAGTAATTCCTGAAGACCTATATGCCCACGTGGCAGATCTCTGTACATTTACTTAACTTTACAGGTTCCCCATAGTTTGATTTTATTTCAGAGTGGAAGTATTTCTGTAGTACAGATTTTTCACCATAGATCATAAAGTCTGTTTATATTGTTATACTGGCACTTTCTTTTGTGATTAACGTAATATCAGTCCCAAGGAGCTAGTGAGGAGCTCCCTTTGCAATATCCCTCTGATCTTCGCAATAAATCTAATTAGTGAAGTCTTGGATTTCTTTTGAAAACCATTCAATTTATTATTAACTTATTTCTTCTCACGAGTTTAGCCACGTAGTCAGATGAGTTTACATTGTGTTTAAGGGTAGACAGACTAACCTCGGGGTAGGCTCGTGAATATATATATATATATATATATATATATATATATATATATATATATATATATATATATATATATATATATATATATATATATATATATATATATATAATATAACATATATAAAAAATGTATGTTTTGTGGTACTGAAATCCAGTTTCTCAGTAAGTTTTCAGGGATGAGGTTCCTAGCCTCATATCATTTCCCTTCACCCCAAGCTCAATATCATGGTTCTCTTAAGCATTACTGCTCTTCACAAATTCAGTGACCCTTTCTTACTCTCCGCCTTCATAGACTTCAGTTCTGAGTACTTTATTCTTAAGCATTTGTCAAGTTAGCCCAAAAGAGGTCTTCTTGATGCCATATTTTCTTTGGAACTGAACTGTCATCCATTCTTTTAAAAATGCCATCTAATGTAGTCTTTTCCTGCTTATATTGTAAATGGAATCAGTCTTTGCACTGTTCAGGACCTCCACATTTTCCACTCGATGATATCTGTGTTTCGTAAGGATCTTTTTCAAGCTGTGACAAAGGAAGCTTAGCGAATTCTTCTGAGCAGTTGCACAAAGGTGGGCCACACAGTAAGTAGGATTTACCTTAGAATGGAATAGATATAAAACTGTAGGCCACAGACCAAGCATTGGCACCTATGAGGTCATTCAGCGCTGAAAGGGGAACTGAGAGTAAAAACGTCATAAAGGTGTAACTGGAGGGAAATATCGCAGTTGTACTATGAAACAATTGTTAGGAGAGGGTGGAAAGTAAGGTGGAAGAAAGGGAATATGAACGGAGGTACAGTGAAAGAAATGAAAGGGGTTGTAGCTAGGGGCCAAAGGGACACTGCAAAGAATCTCAGGTAATGCCTACAGTGCGCCGATTAAGGTGAGAATTTATCTTGCCACTGAAGGTGGTGGCTCCAGCTTGAGATGGACTGGAATGCCCATGGGAGTTCTGAGCCTTTATATATCTTGAGTGTGAGTGTGACTGTTTGTTCGCTGCGTTTGACTGTGCCAAAAGACTCAGTGTGACGGTCAGTGATTTGGATAATGCATGCATAAGCAACCAAGCGATGCAGCAATAATGCTCGATATAACCATTCAGTAATTCATATTTTTTCTGTTATGAACCTTATTTCCATTTCATTTTAGCCTTATACATAATTTTTGTTCTTCATCCATACACCTCAAGCCATACTGATTTTATCGTTTTTCACACCTTCAGTTTTTCCTTGGTCATACAAATTACATCTTAACTTCAGCCGGTAATACAACTTATTTTCCCAAGTCATAAAAATTTATTAGTCTTGAGACCCTCTTCTTCTTTCACCGCAGATTATCGTCACTGCGCGGGTGAATACAGCAGCGGTTTCTGGTTTTACAAATGTTACTCCATGAGTCCAACGAACCCACTTCTGAGCAAGCAGGTAAACGTGAAAGGGATAACCTGCGATTCGTTCCACTCTGACAGTACCACGCTGCAAAGCATCACCTTCAAAGTGAAGCCAGCTATGTGTTATGGGAGATGATTTCTTTCAGTAATAAATCATGGCAATTTTCATACCAACAGCCTTAAAAACAGTGTCAACCTGTACGTAACAAAACTTGTTTCTAAAGCAATAAACGGCTGATACTGCCCTCCCCCTTACCCACTCCTCTCTATGACAGTTCTAAATGATATAAGGGGGAGAAGACACCGTTACCGCCCTTGAAGAGGTCCATCCTTCAGGCATTATCTTCAAAAGGCACTTTCGTGAAACACAAATACCCCAGACAGCAACTATTTCTAGTACGACACCCATGGTCATGGTCACAAAGCTACTAATCTCGATGCCATCTGAAAAAGGGCTTCATCAGTGTGACTGAAGTCTCTATCTCTTACAGCTCAAAGTATAATGTGAAAGTTAAAGCGAGTAATAAATGTATAGAGAATAAATCCATAATTTCATTTTTCGGCAAAGTTCTCACACAATATATAAAAAAAATGAAAATGCTCATTGACACACCGATGGATCAGATAGACGATCCATCTTCCTCAACTTCTATGTATGATGGTCTACCTCTGCACGAAGTCAGACTGAAAAACCTTATGTGTGCAGGAGCATTTCTGATAACAAGGTAAGTGTGACAGACAATGACAGACGGACAGAAGGACCAATGGAGGATAAATATACAATCCCTACTCTTTGTTGGTAGGGGAATAATAAGTGATAATAAAAGCTGAAGAGGCATTGGAAAGATTTTTTAAACTTTGGACAAAAAAAAAAATAATAAATAAATAAATAAATAAATAAAAATCATTGGGAGCTGAGTAGATATAGTGCTGGCCTGGCAAATCACTGGTCAACGGTTTAAGACCAACCTTCTCTTTGTATACTAAAACCTGTGATTTGCCAGGCCAACAACGTATTTACTCTGCTCTTCAAAGACGAAGATTGTCTTATCATCTGTTTGTAGTCGAGGTTACCTGCTTCTAACGCATACTTCACCTCACTGATCCCGAGGAGAGGAATTGCATTTGTACTCACTTCCGGTATGGTGGGGAGTAGTTAAACCACAGACATGGCCTCAGTAGGCCCGCTATGATTCCGGAGTATATGCAGTAGTATACTGGTTCCACTTATTTTGTTCCCTCTATGACTATGCGGATGTCGTGTTGGCCTGACAATTCGCTGGTCAACAATTCATATTTCAAAAGAGGAGTTTTGCCCCTATCATTATTATTAACGTTATCATTATTATTGTCAAGTATTTTGATAAGACCTTTGATATAAGCTTCCAGACTCATAGGTCTCGGTCGAAGGATCTGTTCTCGAATGAGAAGGGAAATTTGGGCCAACTCTAATCCAGGAAGTGGATATCTGTGTGGGAGGTGATAAAAGTGAACGGATGAAAGGGTAGAACATTCCTAATGCAAAATGGCTGCTTTTGTTATTTTACCTGATAATGATAACAACATCATCATCATCAGCAGTGACAATGACCATATAGCAATGATAATTTCCACAGCCTTCTCTCACTTCTACCTTTTTCTCTTTTCCCTCTGTGAGGAAAAATTGGCATAACCGTGTTGAATATTACATCCACCGAATACTACGTAAAAGCCAAAATCTGACAGAGAATTGGACTGGGAACCGGATTACACGTTACATGATTTCCCTTTTCCGCCAGTTACTGTGAATAACGGAGAACCCTCCCTTACGAAGAGAAACATACAAATAAATAAGGGGGGGGGGAGAGAACCGATATTACCTTAAAGTAGATTCGACCAACAATGAAAAATGTTCATTAATCATGAACGTACTTTATAGCATAATGCGTTCACAAAGTTGAAGTTAAAAGCTCCCTTTTCCAAGTAGGAGCGATCATTCAAAAGTGAAATAATCATTTTTGACATCAGTCGACCTAGATACTCATACACATAATTACAATGCGCATCATGGACAAAATTCACTGCCAAGTGAATTCCCCTTTCAAATTACACTTCAGTGAAATTTATTTATCTTCTTGAATTTGGATGTTTTCTGATTCATGTGCGTGCCTTTAGCAATCATCTATATCTTAATATAGATATTTTTTGTACTTCAAGACCTTCTGCAACGCAAAACTGGAGCTCTGTCGATGACTACAAGCTCATTTCTGTTATTTGGACCTGAAGAGGCTGCTTGCACGCGTGAAATAAATAGTTTTTTTTATAGGAGAGAGAGAGAGAGAGAGAGAGAGAGAGAGAGAGAGAGAGAGAGAGAGAGAGAGAGAGAGAGAGAGAGAGAGAGAGTTAAACGATATTTTATATAGCACACTAGGCATTTTTCCTGGTGGCAAACAAGTACCAAGAATGACATTTGACCTAACTTCTGGATGACCCAAGGACATAGCAATGACTTAAGCCTCCTTGCGTTCTTGGTGTTTGGACTCCATAATCGAAGATGTGAATTATAAGCATTTATCTATTTGTTTGTCTACTTAGCTTGTTGTTGCAAGTGTTCCTTCGAATAAGTGTCATATCATATTTTCACTGTACACATACGCTCACACACGTGTGTGCACAATAAACAAGTATGAAATTTATAGTCACAAGAAAAATTTACATTAATAAAGATTATAAAAATAATAAATGCAAATATGAGCAGGCAGCTTCTGCTTCATTATTTGCTTTGCTTAGAATGAAAACTTGTTAGACAAAAAGAAAATAACAAAAATGAGACCTAAGGATGAATGTACACGAGAGCACGAAACTCATATCCCAACTCTTTAGCTGAGAGCTTTCATAAAAAAGTTTAAAGACAAATGATCAAAATAAAAAATAAAGAGTGTGAACTAGACTCTCTCTCTCTCTCTCCTCTTCTTCTTCTTCTTCTTCTTTGTCGGTGCAAAACTTCCCCATGTCTTTTACTTTTGATAACTGTTTCATATTTCAGGACGACAGAAGATCGTCTGTGTGTTTGTGTGTGTGTGTGAGAGAGGGAGAGATAGGAGGAGGGAGAGAGATAGAGAAGGGGGATGGGGGAACTAATTTCGACGACTTTTCTTGAGAGAGAGAGAGAGAGAGAGAGAGAGAGAGAGGAGGAGGAGGATGACGCACTTCATGATATATATTCATTTGCATAGCACCAAGGCCAAAACAGATTAGGGAAACCCAAGGACGGCAAATCAGGATCTGCGAGAAAAGGCATCTAGGCTTCTCTTTCTATCTCTCTCTCTCTCTCTCCTTACTGGTGTTTTTTTTTTGTAAGCGAATCTTCTGGTGTTAAATGCGGTCCTGATACATAAATTCTCTCACTTTCTAATGTAATTGTGCGTGGTTCCTCTTGTAAATTCATGAACCAAAAAGGGAAACAGCAGTTCTAAAAAACAATGACTGTTTCCTTTTCATAATATTTTGAACTTCCCAGAATCTTATTTTCTACAACATTAGTGAAGATGTGTTTAGCGTGCGTACAATCTCAGAAATTTTTGCGCTGCAGAATAGCCACAATGCCCTCTTAACTTTCTCGAATTCTTCGCGTTTTTTTTGGATACGCTTGTCACTGTAAAGCCTTAAGATCCAAGTGCAAGAAATATGTAGAAATTCTGATGCCCGGTAGCGGGAAACGGACCCGGGTCCACTAAATCAGAACGAGGTACCATTTTCCACCTGACCACGAGAAGGACAAAAGTCTACTGCCTCTCCGTTACAATTACATATGTGTCTGATAAAGTAGCCAGCAGATTCTATATATATATATATATATATATATATATATATATATATATATATATATATATATATATATATATATATATATATATATAAAATAAATATAAATATATATATATATATATATATATATATATATATATATATATAGAGAGAGAGAGAGAGAGAGAGAGAGAGAGAAGAGAGAAATAATATATATATACTGTATATATTGTATATATATTATTTCTGAGAGAGAGAGAGAGAGAGAGAGAGAGAGAGAGAGAGAGAGAGAGAGAGAGAGAGAGAGAGAGAGAGAGATCTACAATTTACATGACCCGTTAGTATCAATTAAGTCTTATTTAAGGCGACTTGCTACGCGCTAAAATTGTCGGGTTATCACATGATCTCATTAGCATCCTCTGTCCAAAAGCTGCCTGTTACTCATTTAAACATGATTTTTCCGATCGTGTTCCATTTTAAATTAAAAAGTACTTCACCCATCCATTCTACATCCTTTGACTATGTATTTTGTTTAAAATCGTATAAATTTAATGTAGTTTGTTTTCTAAGTCACGTGACATAAGACGAAGGGGCGTGGTCAATTGTGAAGAACTGTACAGCTCATCTCGAGGCATTCAGTAGTCCTACAGATATGGCTGCGTGTGGAAGAGCTGCGACTGTCAGTATCTTGTTATTCCTGACGAAGGCGACGCTAGCGGGAGGTTCCACCACCACCACCACCGCCATGCCGCGCCTGACGGAAAACGACTGCGTAGTGCATACTTTGCCGCTCGAGGTCCTGCAACAGCTGATCACCAGCGCTGAGGTCATCCTGAAGAACTCCGGCGCTGCTCTAGATGGTAAGGAATAGTAACTGAAAGTGGGAGTCCTTCAATTTAGCCGGGATAAAAGTGGATGGATCGAGCGTCAGACGTTGTTTGACGTGTTAAGGAATCGAAATTAAAAACAAGTTATTTTCACTCAAGCTTGGATGAGGGTTGAGTGCCAGGTTAAACACACAACCCAACTATTTTGAGAAAACGAAAAACACCCAACCCCACTAATCTGAGAAAATAAAAAACACCCAACCCTACCCCTTTGAGAAAACAAAAAACACCCAACCCCTACCCTCTGAGAAAAACAAAAACACCCAACCCCACTATGAGAAACAAAAACACCCAACCCTACCCCTTTGAGAAAACAAAAAACACCCAACCCTACCCCTTTGAGAAAACAAAAACACCCAACCCTACCCCTTTGAGAAAACAAAAAACACCCAACCCTACCCCTTTGAGAAAACAAAAAACACCCAACCCTACCCCTTTGAGAAAACAAAAAACACCCAACCCCACTATGAGAAAACAAAAAAACACCCAACCCTACCCCTTTGAGAAAACAAAAAACACCCAACCATACCCCTTTGAGAAAACAAAAAACACCCAACCCACTAATTTGAGAAAACAAAAAACACTCAACCCCACTAATCTGAGAAGACAAAAAACACCCAACCCCACTAATCTGAGAAAACAAAAAACACCCAACCCCACTAATCTGAGAAAACAAAAAACACCCAACCCACTAATTTGAGAAAACAAAAAACACCCAACCCACTAATTTGAGAAAACAAAAAATACCCAACCCACTAATTTGAGAAAACAAAAAACACCCAACCCACTAATCTGAGTAAACAAAAAACACCCTTTGAGAAAACAAAAAACACCCAACCTACTAATTTGAGAAAACAAAAAATACCCAACCCACTAATTTGAGAAAACAAAAAACACCCAACCCACTAATCTGAGTAAACAAAAAACACCCAACCCACTAATTTGAGAAAACAAATAACACCCAACCCCACTAATCTGAGAAAACAAAAAACACTCAACCCCACACCTTTGAGAAAACAAAAAACACCCCATCCCACTAATTTAAGAAAACAAAAAACACCCAACCCCACACATTTGAGAAAACAAAAAACACCCAACCCACTAATTTGAGAAAACAAAAACACCCAACCCCACCCCTTTGAGAAAACAAAAACGCCCAACCCAACCACTTTGAGAAAACAAAAGCACCCAACCTCACTACTTTGAGAAAACAAAAACACCCAACCCCACTACTTTGAGAAAAAAAAAAAACACCCAACCCCACTACTTTGAGAAAACAAAAACACCCACCCCCACTACTTTGAGAAAACAAAAACACCCAACCCCACTTTGAGAAAACAAAAAAACACCCAACCCCACTACTTTGAGAAAAAAAAAACCACCCAACCCAATTACTTTGAGAAAACAATAACGTTTCAGAAAATTGGGAGCCAAAAATTTACAAACAAAATGAACACTGCATATAAAAAGATACAGTAACTATATATCTTTAAAAGCTAGAGCCGTTCTTTCCTCGCCCATCACTCACGTGACATCATCTTCTTCCTCAAAATCAGACTCAATCAACCTCTGCCTATCTCCCGCAGGATCAGCCACCCACATTCTCCTGCGCAGAATGGACAGCGAACTGACGGAGCTGAGGAGAAAAGTTCTCAGTTTAGAGGCAGAAAACAGTCCCACAGCTTCCCATCAGCAGGACATTAACAGTAGCGTGGTAAATCAGGTCCTGCAGCTTCAGGAAGTAACCAGACAGGTGAAAGATCAGCTTTCAACTCAGGTGCAGCAGCTTCAGGAAGAAACCAAAGAGGTGAAAAACCAGCTGCTGGGTCTGTCTCAGAAGGTCACCCAGGCCCTTCAAGTCCCAGTGGCTACGTCCGGAAGAGGGCTGGAAACACGGAGCGACCTCGATACCAGGTATGGATACGTAGTGTTTTCTTCTAATTCTTCTTCTCTGCTAACGCGAAAATAAGGGTCAAAGGGTAAATAAGAATAGGAGGAATAAAAACAGAGCTCAGATAATGCCTTCATCAGTCTTACCTCTGAATGAAAAGTACAAGGAGAGAAAGTGGTAAAGATTTCTGGTGAATACAAGGAGAGAAAGTGATAAAGATTTCTGGTGAATGGTCTTGTCCAGGCCAGATTTTAACGAACAAAAGAAAAATGCAAACCTCTGCCATCCCCCAAAAAGGCCCCAATTCCCAAAAAGTTATATGCCTCTCTCAAAATCTAATCACTTGTTGACAATCGCGATTACTGCAATTACTGGACTGGGTAACCAAATTTAGAGAAGGATGCGTAAGGTTTAGTTTCTTGGCCTGGAACATTCCACAAAAGGCTAAGCTACAGTAAGGCACCCTCCCCACCAAAAACGTAGTCTCCTCGGTGAATGTGAAAATAGGAGAAGAATAAAAGTTCAGCTGAAAACCCTTTCCTAACTCAAGCTTTTTAATACGGAAAACATGAGGGAGAAGAACAAAAAGTCATAGTAAACGGTCTTATTCAGCACAGATAAAAAAAAAAAAAATTAGAAGTCCAAGTGACTGGAATTAACTAACCGGGACTGACAGAATCCAGCAAAGGTCTGAAGGGAAAAAGGAAACGGAAAGAATTGGAAACAGTTAGGTGCATTACCGAAGGAGGCTGTGAATCGCCTCTTGAGGAAGCGGGGGTTATAGGAACAAGGAGAAGCGGGTATAGAAGAAGGAAATCAATCAAGAGACTGATGGAAAGAAAAACGCCAAACAAAACAAACATTGTCTTTCCCTTGAAACTTTATCAGGTTTAAGAATGACTGATGTTAGCTTCCATAATCTTATGATGAGGTAATTGCATAAATATATTAAACAGCATTAGATCAAATAAAAATAGAACCGCATATTTCATATAACAGCAGAAATCAATAAGACTAGGAGCAAAAAGCAAAAAAAAAGTATATATTTTTTTATTAGGAAATATCAAGTTTAAAGAATGTAAGAAAAATTAATTGCATTTAGGCAAACGTGCAAACGTCCAGCTAATCTCTCTCTCTCTCTCTCCCCCCCCCCAACCCCCCGTTTTTCTTACCATAAGGCCTCGGGACTGCTACGACCTCCTCCGATCAGGAAGAAACGAAAGTGGAATCTACACAATTTATCCTCAAACGTGAGTAGAACAAGAAATTCTTTCTTCTGTTTTTATCAAAGCAAAAAAAAAAAAAAAAAAAAAAAAAAAAATTAAAAAGTACAAACAAACACAGAAAAAAACTCAGTAGTAGATTAGCTACGTTTTACCTGCATGCAGAAAACTAACTTGAATGAGACATCTTACAAACAACACTGTATGTAAAAATATGTGTATATATATGTGTGTATGTATATATACAGTATATATATATACATACATATATATATATATATATATATATATATATATATATATATATATATATATATATATATGAAAAAAATCCACGAAGGAATGAGAAACAATTTTTCCTATAACACACTAAAAGGAATGTTAATAAAAAACAGCCCTAAAGAAAACAGCATAATACATAAAATTCCATGTGTGGACATCCCCTCTTTTTATATTGGCCAATCTAGCAAAGATTTACATGTAAGTATTAAGCAACATAAGTATTCAGTCAAAACTGGACAAACATCTAATGCTATATTCATTCATTCAAGTGAAAACTCTCACAGGATAAACTGGACTGAAAGTTCAGTAATTGCCGGATCGAAAGATTTCTCTTCAAGAAATCTTTTACAGTCTGCTATTATACAGCTTACTTCCAGCTGTAATTTTAACCTGGCATGTATTATTTGGACCCCTGTATTAGAAAAATGTTCAAGAACGACCTAAAAGATAAAATCACTGACTTAATTACAAATTAGTTACCTTATATGTTCGATATAATTTTTCATTTGTAAAAATGGCTGTTTTGCAAAAATTGTCATTTTTTACAAAAAAAGAAGAGAATTATTTTGTTGTACTAACATTTTTTGGTGGTCAGTCACCTCCTTGTACAATCTTTTAATTGTCCTGTCCCTGCCTCTGAACAGTTGATCCTAATCCTTTGTAAAACCTCATAAATATTTAACCCTGTTTTGGCAGTTCTACTAATTCTTTAATTGAGTTGGGTTCCAGGTACATTTTTTTCCTTTGCAAAACCCCATCTTCATTTATATGAACTTTCTTTGTAAACTTACTTTAATATTTCTTCAGTCTGCTAAGTAAAGGACGCCAGAGTCGAAGGCCTCATGCAGCACTCCAAATGTTTCTTTTCCTTCATGAATTTTGTCTTATTTATATATTCATCATGTTCCTATATTTTCGTGATTCAGTTATACATACATATATATATATATATATATATATATATATATATATATTATATATATATATATATATATATATATATATATATATATATATATAGTTATATATATATATATATATATATATATATATATATATATATATATATATATATATATATATATATATGTATATCATAATACAAATTTTATAATTGCCACTTTGTTTCAAATTTGAGGAGTTGCCCTTTTTCCACTGCCACTATCTCACTTGCTTTACGCTTGCCATTTGCCAAGACAGATAAAGGATGGGCTTCATATTTCACGAGAAAATCAAAAGAATTAATCGGAACACGAGAGATGACGTCTCAACCACTTGCGCAGGCTCGAGAGTCTGGGATGGTGTACTGGCGTATTGGCGTCAGCCACAGTCCTGTTCGGCATGGGTAACAGCAAAAATTGTAACTAGGCCGAGGCCCGCAACACAAAATGTGAACCTTCGGGTGGCAGACGGAGTGCTCCAAACAAATTTTCATTTACGATCACAGATGTTCGTATCTCTGAGAGTTCGTAACTTGAAACTTCGAAGTAGAGGAGCGTACGTATGTATGTATGTATGTATATATATATACATACACGTGTGTATGTGTATATATTAAAAAATTTACTTTTTTATGCCAGGTGTGGAATTGCAGGCGAAGGGGTCGATGTCTGGTGTGACATGGGCGAGAAAGAAGTCGACGAAGGCGGATGGACCGTCGTCCTTCTCCGGAGACCTCTCGGTACCCAGGTGAACTTCAACAGAGGATGGCGAGATTACAGAATTGGATTTGGCAGTCCAGACACCGAGTACTGGATAGGTGAGGCTTTTGTAGGTTCCCACACTCTTCTGTTTTAAATAAAGCATCAATAGGCAAGGTTTTCCTGGAAATATTTGTCTGTTTTTAATGATGAACAACTTAGAATTCTCTCTTTCATTTTGTCTTTGTTGGTTCCTATAAACTTCTCATTCTTAAGAGACAACTTAAAAGACTATCATTTTTCCTTGTCTGCTAAGCTTTGGAATGGTTTCCTTGCTTCTGCATGCCTTACTCCAATAACCCAGCCTTCAAAGGCTCTGTGTGGATTGACTCCCTCTCCTTTCCTTTCTTGCTTCATTTTATTGTTCTCATAGCAAATGACGAAATATGTTCATTAGTAAAATATTAAAAAGTTATCAATTGATCTAGTGGTTGTGCACTGGCTGTGGTCTCGCACTTATTTACCAAACGGTAAGATCGTCCAAGTTGTTGCAAAATTTGGTGATCAGGTGATTCAGAAATGGCAAATGTCCTCCAACTGTTGCTTCTGTGACAAGTGCCCCCTCGACCTGCAAGGGGAAGCACGAAGAACAGGCGAAAACTACCATTTTATGGTTCGCTCGTATTGTTTCAAAAGAGTTTTTTTTTTTTTACCTGCAAACATAAATGTGGATATTCATTTATAACCAGAAATATATCGATGAGTTTATTTCGAGGTGAACCGAGTTACCATACAAACCGATCACCGAACAAAATCTAATTCCGTTTTAATCAATAACACGCTCAGTTCAAGTCCAGTGATGCCCAGTACCGGGATAACATTATTCATATTATTATCATTATGCTCATGTATTGTAGAGCAAGCTTAAAGAGATCAACTTCAAAGGAGGTTCAGTAAGATAGAAACTTCATATTTATATAAAGTAATGTGGAGAAGCAGAGCACACACAGAAACGTACATTAAGGCATAATTAATAATAGGTATAGAAACAAACTAACCCCAAGAAAGAAACGTATATCGAAAGCTTAGACATAATAACAGGTATGTATATCAATCACAACAAAAGGTTAAAAAAATAAACAGATATAAGCATATCATAAGCAAGCCAAGCTTCCCCACTGGTGACCGAGCCCCTTGATCGACAGGTAACGACGTGCTCCACGCCCTCACGAATGGAGCAACCCAAACGCTCCGGGTGGACATGACCGACTGGGATGGGGAGTCCCGGTATGCCGAGTACAGCTCCTTCCACGTCGCGAACCGCGATCACGAGTACAGCCTCCGACTGGGACGGGACTGCCGGGGACGCCCTCAAGGATCATGACAACCGGCGCTTCTCCACTCCAGACAGAGACAACGATATTGAGAGTAAGCACATCCTTTTCCGTAGGATTGAGGTGGTTTGGTCTTGCAGAGAAAATGGAGAATGACAGTATAATGATAGAATGGTGAGTAGCGCAGTTTAAACAAAAAAGTATACCTTAGTTTTACCAGACCACTGAGCTGATTAACAGCTCTCCTAGGGCTGGCCCGAAGGATTAGACTTATTTTACGTGGCTAAGAACCAGTTGGTTACCTAGCAACGGGTCCTACAGCTTATTGTGGAATCCGAACCACATTATAGCGAGAAATGAATTTCTATCACCAGAAATAAATTCTGCATTAGCCGGTCGGAGACTCGAACTCGGGCCTAGCGAGTGCTTGCCAAGAACTCTACCGACTCGCCCAATGAGGAACTGAGTAGCACAGTGTATGTGTAGAATGGGAGGGGGAGGTCGACATGCTGCTTATGGACTTTCTTGTTGTTAAAAGAAGCAGCTGAAGTGAATGTTTGAATGCTTTTGCATGAAAGATAATCCTTGATTCAGTAGGTAAAGGGCGATTATGGAAATAACTTCCTGAGAGTATATATATATATATATATATATATATATATATATATATATATATATATATATATATATATATATATATATATATATATATATATATATTTTATCACATCACTGTGATTCATATACAATCAGTAAGCTACAAACGTCCTTTAATATCAATTCGCTCCACCTCGGAAATAATGTATTTTCATATATATTTACCAGAAGGGGAATTTTTAGTTGATAATAAGTTCAAATCGTCCCGTGGCCTCAAACCAGCGAAGTACAAGAACTCAGGACTACAGTGGGCGCAACTAACACACGGCCAGCAAGTGAGGTATAAGTGGATATCAGCTCCATGTACAAATCCCCCGCGAACTCAGGTGTTTGTATTTGGAGACGATATCCGACCCACCTCTGCCATATTGACCGTGTAGTGTATGTCGCACGCAGTCATATTATGACTTTTTATCACATCACCGTGATTCATACACAATCAGTAAGCTACAACGTCCTTTAATATCCAATTCGCTCTACTCGAAATAATATATTTTCATATATGTTACCGAATGGAATTTTTTAGTTGATAATAAGTTCGTCGACCCATGGGCTCAAACCAGCGAAGGACAAGAACTCAGAACTACAGTGGGCATTAACCCACCGGCCAGCAAGTGAGGTATAAGTGGATATCGGCTCCTATGTACATCCCGTCGAACTCAGGTGTTTGTATTTGGAGCGATATCCACCACCTCTGCTATGTTGACCGTGTAGTGCGTATGTTGCACGCAGTCATATTATGACTTTTATCACATCACCGTGATTCATATACAATCAGTAAGCTAAAAACGTCCTTTAATATCCAATTCGCTCTACCTCGGAAATAATATATTTTTCATATATGTTACGAAGGGAATTTTTAGTTGATAATAAGTTCGTCGACCCATGGGCTCCAGACCAGCGAAGGACAAGAACTCAGGACTACAGTGGACGCGATTAACCCACACGGCCAGCAAGTGAGGTATAAGTGGATATCGGCTCCATACAAATCCCGTCGAACTCAGGTGTTTGTATTTGGAGACGATATCCACCTCCTCTGCCATGTTGACCGTGTAATGCGTTTGTCGCACGCAGCCATATTATGACTTTTTATCACATCACCGTGATTCATAAAGATACAATCGATGAAGCTACAAACGTCCTTTAATATCATTCGCTCTACCTCGGAAATAATATATTTTCTCATATGTTACCGATGAGTTTTTTGGTTGATAATAAGTTCGTCGTCCCGGTCGAACCAGTGATTAAAGAACTCAGATTACGATGGACACATTAACTCCACGTAATGCAAGTGGTGTAAGTGGATATCGGCTCCCATGTACAAATCCGCATCGAACTCAGGTGTTTGTATTTGGAGACGATATCCACCCACCTCTGCCATGTTGACCGATATCCACTTATACCTCACTTGCTGGCCGTGTGGGTTAATCGTCCTGCAGTCCTGGAGTTCTTGTCCTTCGGCTAATTCGAAACCCAGGACGTATCAACTATTATCAACTAAAAAATTCCCTTCAATAACATATATATGAAAATATATTATTTCCGAGGTAGAGCGAATTGGATATTAAAGGACGTTTGTAGCTTACTGATTGTATATCTCCAAATACAAGCACCATGCGGCTGACACGAGGTCAAAAGAAAGCACAAAATCCCGAGACGATGTTTTCAGTGAATATCTCCGACGTTGTTATAGTCACCTCCTTGGTACTGTACAAGTCTACATATCAAAACACCGTTCATTTAGCTGTGTACATATATTTCACAACCTCATGTTTTACACTTGCATGTTTGCCTCTGTGAAGAAACACGGAGGCCTATGCTTAATCCCTTTTCCTTACCTGTCAAAGGTTGGGACTACGTTACGGACCGCAAGGGTTTTTGACTTGCGTGAATTTTAGATGAACAAATCAGTTGAAACCTGACCTACGCTTTTGCTTACACCTCACTCTCACAATACCATGCAGTAAGTATGATTTACCTTGCCTCTAAAGGTGGCGGTTCCACGTTACGAGAAACTGGATTACCTGTGGGAATTCTCAATCTTTCTAGATCTTGCTTAAGTGTGTATGTGTGTGTGCGCGTGTGTGTCAAATGCCTTAGTGTGACGGTCAGTGATTTGGAAGAGAGCATACACTACCAATCGATCTATTGAGATGTAAAAGCTCTGCACTCACCATGAGCAGTAATTCGTATTTCTGTCTAGTTCTAGTCTTAGACACATTAATGTTTTTCCTCATTGATACACCTCGCTTTATCCTGAATTTCGTTTCCCACAACGTAAGTTTTTCCTTGGTGATAAAATGTACACCTGAACTTCAGTCAGTAATGCACGTTTATCTTCTTAATGCATAAACTCCTTCATGTTTCCTGATTTTAGTCTTATTACCCTCTTTTTCTCCCAACACAGGTTCTCGTAACTGCGCAGCTGTATACAGCAGTGGCTTCTGGTTTGAAAAATGTCACTCAGTGAGTCCAACGAACCCACTCCTGAGCAAGCAGGTAAACGTGAAGGGGATCACTTGGAAAACGTTCCACTCTGACAGGACCACGCTGCAAAGCATCACCTTCAAAGTGAAGCCAGCCATGTGTTATGGGTGATGATTTCTTTCAGCAATAAATCATGGCAATTATGATGCCAACAGCCTTAAAAATAATAGTGTCAATCAATCTAAAACAAAACTTGTTTCAAAAGACTGTAAAGGGTGCCTGAGAGAAAAACTAACAAAATAAAAAATCTTGTGAACTGCGAGTAAATAGTAGTCTACACTCTATTCTTGGGCAAGAACCCTTGCTGGCTTGCCTACACAATCATGAGCACTCGCGTGTTACATAAATATCTAATGGATCCATGACTGTTCTATTTTTCCTCAGCTTACTCAAAGTAACAGGGTAAATGCCAAGCGGATGTGGGAATGTTCTACTTTATACCAAGTTTCTTTGATTTGGAAGAATTTCTAGAGCAATAAACGGCTTATACTGCTGCCACCCCCTTTACCCATTTCTCTCTAAGACAGTTCTAAATGGTGAAAGGGGGAGAAGACACCATTACGGCCCTCGAGGAAGTCTATAGCCCCAACGTTACCTTCCTAAGTTACAAAGTCACCGACCTTGATGCCATCAGAAAAAATGCTTCACTAGTGTAACTGAGGTCTCTATCTCTTCCAGATCGAAATATATTGCGAAAGTTAATATTGAATATTACATGTACAGAGAATAAAGCCATAATTCCATTTTTCGACAGTTCTCACAAAATATATAAAGAAATGAAAGTGTTCTGTGACAGGCAGATGGACGACCCGTCTTCCCGAATTTCTATGCATGGTGGTCTACCTCTGTACCAAGTTTGACTGAAAAAACTTGCGTGCGCAAGAGTATTTCTGATGACAAGGTAAGTGTGACAGACACTGACAGACAAACAGAAGGACCAATGGTAGGGAAATAATAAGTGATAATTAAAACTGAAGAAGCATTCGTGATATTTTCTGAACGTTAGAAAAAGAAATCATTCGGGAGCTGAGTAGATATAGTGCTGACCTAGTAAATCACTGGTCAGTGGTCTTTGGATATTTAAACCACTGACCTGTGATTTGCCAGGCCAACAACTAATCACTCTGCTCTTCAAAGACGAACACTGTCTTTATCATCTGTTTCTAGTCGAGGTTACCCGCTTCTAACGCATACTTCATCTCATTGATCCCGAGGAGAGGAATTACTTCTGGTATGGCGGAGAGCAGTTAAACCACAGAAATGGCTTCAGTAGGCCCGCTATGATTCCGGAGTAGCCTATATGCAGTAGTATACTGGTTCCACTTATTCTGTTCCCTCTCTGACTGAGTGGATGTTGCGTTGGCTTGGCAAATCACTGTTGCCAACAATTCATATTTCAAAAGAGGAGCTTTGCCTTTATCATTATTATTAACATTATCATTATTATTGTCAAGTATTTTGATAAGACCTTTGATATAACCTACATCAATATTCTCATAAGCCTTATCTGGAATTCTGACCCAAACAAAACCTCCAGTTCCAGAAAAAGTTGGCCATATTTAAACCATTCTTGTACTGTTATTCCAAGCGTTAATCAGTCTCTCCCCAAACCTAGAGAGTTTGCTGAAAAGAGAGAGAGAGAGAGAGAGAGAGAGAGAGAGAGAGAGAGAGATTAAACACATTTGGTGCAAGCTGATAATAACACTTAATGGGTCCCTTTAGAGAGAGAGAGAGAGAGAGAGGAGAGAGAGAGAGAGAGAGAGAGAGAGAGAGAGAGAGAGAGCTAAGTCGGTTCATTTAATAATTGTCCTCCCAAGAGTCGCGCCTCACAGCCATTACATCATTTCACTTGGGAGAGATCAGAAGCGTGCAACTCGAAACCTCAACTTTTGCCAACCTCTAATTGAGTAATTATCCTCCGCGGTCCCAAGCGATCACGGCTTCCCAGCCTTTGAGACCCGGCCAGAAAATCGCGCGATGAACTTGTTCCGCTGAGTGCGCTAACAAACATTTCCTCTGGTGTTAACTGGTAACATCGGGACCGGCCGCTTCGGCCAATCGGCGTGCAGTTCATTTCGCGGTTGAGTGCCATCCCGTCGAAAATACCGTATACCTTTGCCTTTAATGTCACTCCAGTTTACCACCAGAGGAAAGAAGTGCATAAAAGTTGTTAACTGGCGTCTGTGAAGAGTGTCAACATGACTTTCCCAAAACCTTGAATTTAAACTAACCAAATAACCCGAGGATTTTCAGCGAGAGCGCTTGTTGCTTATTTTGATATTTGTATAATTACTTGTATCAGTATTGCTAAAGAACTGCACGTATTGTTGTATCCTCAGTGTTTGAAGTTTTGTATTTCGGACCAAATAATACTTAATGTAAATATCGTTGTGCTAAGGTCTGTGGCCACTAAAATGACCTATCTATCTATCTATGTATCTACTTAAAGTGTTAGGAGTAAAAGTGGGAGGCCAGAAAATCACGGGTTAGGGGTAGGAAATAAACAAGAATGCTTGTAGGGCGCTGGTGAGTGGTGCAGTGTGTACAGGGAGGTTAGCATATTACTGAGAAACACCCCGTGGGGGTATATGAAGCGGCTAGCTATTATGGATGCCTAAGTCACACTGGTTTCATCCTTGACTCACAAACTGAAAGGGTGAAAGTGGTACCTACTGTAACCTTGCATCGACCGAATATATTCGCAAGCAGTTATTAGTAGCCAAGCACTGGCGTATAAACCATGCACAGACGTACATACAAGATTATCATTATTTCAAAGGACAAGGACTCAACTCCTTCATCTCTGTCTCTGGCAACTGTGGACGTTCTCGCGTTCTTTGTGTACTCTTCTACATATGGATTAGCCTTTCTACAAACCAAAACAAGACAAAAGTGAAAATGCTCCATGACGAAAATTCAAGCACTGGCCTGTAGGGAGACAGTAATTTATACAAATGATGCTTACACGTAGATAACCAAGAAGAATTACTGGAAAAGTGTTTAACAAACTGGTCTTTCAAGGAGACTTTATCATGTTCATAATCACGATAAAAAGGTAAGTTACAGCTAGCAATATAAAGGGAAATTTACTTAGCCACAGACAGCACAATACCACAACTTTAAAAATTCAATTCAAGCATCATTCATTTACCCAAAAAGACGAGAAATGAAAGTTGGAAGAGTTAGAAGATTTTAATATATTAAAATTTGACGCAGTCCACACACACACACACACACACACACACACACACACACACACACACACACTAACAAAAGGGTTAAATTTCAGTCATCCCACAAATATTATTCCTTCCAGTTCAGGGTCCTCCACTTTAAAAACGAAACATCTGACGCTTATTAAGTTTCTTTTACTCTTGTTTACAAACGCGTTTTTACATAACAAGCCAAGAAGAATTCAGCAAAAATAACAGAGTAAGCGCCAAGACTTCAGAAATAATTTTATAAAGATGTTCTAAATATTAAAATAACAACCGTTTTACTGACAAGCAAAAACAAAAGTTGTTTTCTAGAGATGATTCCACCACGATTAAAGCTAAACCTGGTGCAGAAAACAAAAACATCGGCAGGCAAACAAACACGCATGTTTGTGTAAAACATGAAATCCAGTAGGAAAGAGAGAGCACCGTGGAACCAGCATTTGCTTTCTCTCTCTCTTTCAAAGGTTGAAAGAGATTTTGCGAGTCCTTTTAATGTTTCGTTTTCGCCTTTCTTTTCATCCTTCCATTCGCACGCAAAGAACGAGCTTTCATCCCTGATCTGTGAGCAAACCTATGGATCGGTCGACATGAATTACAAAGGATTGGACTCTGAGCATTGTGTTCAAGTCGACAAAAACACAATTTCCAGGTATTGATGTCTCCTCTCTCTCTCTCTCTCTCTCTCTCTCTCTCTCTCGCGCGCGCTTTGAAGATTGCCCATTTAGCTGAATGGACGGCCGTCGATTCTAAAGCGGGAAAGGAGGGTCAGGTGGGCACGTTCCATGAAAATCCAGTGTGCCTCTGTTGCCCTAAAGAGTGAATCACGCACCAAGTTGTTAGGTGACTGTTTTGGGTGGCAGTTAGGGTGAAGTGAGAGAAAGTAAATACAAAAGAGAAAACTTGACGAGAATTCTTTCTCTGTCAGAAGGGAAACCATCAAAACGGGATGGCCTCGACGAGGCAGTCCTCAATTCGCGTGAGGGTGAAATAATTCATAATATATTCAAGTATCTTAAGAATTAAAACAAGTTATGATATGATTCATTCTCTGTGTGTGTGTGTGTTGTAATTGTTAACTTCTGGTATGACTATGTAAGGGCCTAAAACCAGTTTAGAGTTTCTTAAAATTCAAAGTATTTTCTGACAAAGTTACATTTCCAAGTTGCCTCTCTAGTTCTCCAACATGATCTGGTTTTAAAAATGTACTCTGTGCGCAGAAATGAAAAGGGTGCAAAATACGCAGATCGTATACAGCTTCCAACATACAGATTTGGCTATATTTATGACACGACCTTTCAATAGCGGCGGTATTTTCTAATTCTGATTCTACAGTACTGATGGGATGGATTTCCAGCTCTCAAAACAGAAATGTTTGTTTTCAAAGCACCGAACAACAGTGTGTTCTGTCTAGCATCAGCAAGATAAAGAAAGCCCAAGCATGAGTTATATATTTTTGGTTGAGAGAGAGAGAGAGAGAGAGAGAGAGAGAGAGAGAGAGAGAGAGAGAGAGAGAGAGAGAGAGAGAGATTTCTATATGATGATGTGCGAAGACTGAATATTAGGGAGAGAGATGTGGTCGACGAGGACATCACTATACGTACGAAAAAGGTAGATGGTTCATCTTTAACGATAACAACAGCTGCTAATAAACTTATAAACAATGATGGTATGAATAAGGATAAAGAATAGTGCCAGGATCTAGTCTTTAAGGGCCATATCCTGTGGAAGAACTAAAAACATCAACTGCAGGAACCCAGGATTCCAGAAGCTTCTGATGAAGTTTGTTAAGTCGCTGTCCACACACTACGCAATAAGATGATTTTATCATATAATGTAGATTCGCTTATGATGACCAGAGAAAAATTTGTGGAGTTTTGAATATTGGGATAAAGTTAAAATCTTCTCATGAATGGAGAAATGTAGTTAGAACACAATCAAGAGTATCATGATGGTAATTTTCCTGGTAAGGGCAAACAAAATTTTGCGTAAGCTACTTCAGCGAAGAGAGAACTGATGTAGGTGTTCAAGAGAAAGTACGAATTATAAAAAAAAAAGATTATCAGAGGAAAGTTCACGAGTAAACCTCTTAGGATATCCACATTTAAAAACACTAAGGGTCACGCAACAAAGTATATTTTTTTTCTGACAATGGATAATATTATCACCACGTATTTACTTAAAGAAATGAAAGGAATAAAAACATATTCTGAAAGGCTGCCCCGCACAGACAAATACACAGACAGAAAGAAAGGAGCCTATTCTAGGTTAAAAAGGTACGACACGACAATAAAAAAGAAAAAAAAATGAAAATAAGGAATACAAAATAATTGTCTTCAAAACGGAATGCGCACGTTGGGCCTCCGATATCATACCATTTCGCTGGCACGACCACAGGTCATAATAAAGGTTTCCCTACAATTCACCTTCACATCAAAAAATAACGCACGGGATGCTCTATAAGCAAGAGCCCGTGCTGACATAAAGACAGTTTAATTCTAAACAACACCAACAACAACAACAAGGCCTCTGGCCACCAGACAACGTCAAAAGAACCATTCGAAATCATTAAATACCTTCCTACGTCAACGACGGCCGATGACGTCACACCCACCAAAAGCGTCTAGGAGATTCCTACGTGCAGCGGGGAATCCGATTCCCGTTACCTGAGCCTGTTGCTCTTGTTCGTGGATTCCATCATCTTCCTTCAACACGATGGTTTCGTCGGCCACTGAATGGTGCTTGCTCAGGCAAATTATTTCTCGCTACCTATGGCACACTTTCAAGTTACGTAAGTACATCTATCTCTCTGTTTCTATCTTATTTATAAAGATTTCTCGTGTTAGCTTTCGGTTCATTATTGTATGTTTCATTGTTCATATTTTCGCTGCCATATGTCTTTCCATTTCGGAAGGGGTGGTGCTTTTGGAACGACGTTACTACTCCATGCCATTTTAGTTTTCTGTAAAAGAAAACTATTGTTTGTCCGCACTTTTTTCTGTCCGCCCTCAGATCATTAAAACTACTGAGGCTAGAGGGCTGCAAATTGGTATGTTGACCATACACCCTCCAATCATCAAACATACCAAATGGCAGCCCTCTAGCCTCAGCAGTTTACTTTAATCATGGTTAGAGTTAGCCATAATCGTACTTCTCGCAACGATATAGGCCATGCCACCACCAGGCCGTGGTTAAAGTTTCATGGGCCGCGGCTCATACAGCATTATACCGAGACCATCGAAAGATAGGTCTATTTTCGGTGGCCTTGATTATACGCTGTAGCGGCTGTACAGAAAACTCGATTGCGTCGAAGAAACTTCGATGCAATTTTACTTGTTTAATCGTGGTACAGATCACCAGTCACATAACTGCCAAGTAAACACACACACACACACACACACACACACACACATATATATATATATATATATATATATATATATAGAGTTTGTATATTTATATATCTAATATATATATAATATACATATACATATATAGAGTATATATATAAACATATATATTATATATATATATGTATATATATATTATATATATACATATATACAAATATATATATAAATTATATATATATATATATATATATATATATATATATATATATATATCTATATATATATATCTATATATATATATATATATATATATATATATATATATATATCTATATATATATATATATATATATATATATATATTCTATATATATATATATATATATATATATATATATATATATATATATATATATATATATATATATAATTAATATATATATACATCACGGCTAATTAACCTCCCAGCTTGTGGTTGAAAGGACTACTCATCAAGTATTCAGCGATGATTAGCTATCTCAGCACCCTTTTCCTTTACCCTAGCAGTCACCGGCACCCATTTACAGCTGGGTGGACTGGGAGGCTGTAGCACGGGAGCATTCTGCTGACTGAACAGACGACAGCCGAGCGCTGCACCACTTTTGGAGCAGCTACGGAAGGTGTTACCGACCGTCTTTTAGGTAAGGTTTATGAGATGACGTATAAGAAGATATAGAAAGAACAATTTAGAATAAAGATGAAGAAGAGGAAGGAAACTCGAATTTACTAAAAACACCTCAGCTGCCTAAGGAACCACAAATAAGGAACTAACTGCCTCAGATACAAAGGGCAAGGGAGTGCTGCCCGCCGCAGGCTCCTGAGTTGAAAAACACCCTTTGAATAAGCAGGAAATCATTAGACTATGGAACCATTTTGAGGCATAAAATGCCTAATACAATGCTATCTCGAAACAATAGAGTAAGACGGTACTCCAAGCTACAGAGAAATTCATAATGAAAAACCAGACTTTACGAAATGCTTACAACTAAAATTTCATGAAAACTGTATTTATACAAGAGTGCATTCATATGTAAAAAATGTCAGTAGATTGCACATGACATCATTATACTTTTCAGTATTATGCAACAAATCACCCATTATCATCGTATTCACTATACTCTTGGGAATAACTTACACCTGAGAGAATTTAATATAAGTGTACTTACACAGCCAAGAAATCGACCCTATGTATTTTCTGTCGATACGTGAATGACAGTCGACTTATCCACTCAGGTTCCAAATGAGATCAGCAATAACTGCAATGCTCTTGTGCATATTCCTGTCGAATTCATGTTTTGCAACTTGCAATCGGAATCAACATCTCCATCATGGTAATTCATGTGTTATATACTTGGTAGTTAGTCGACTGTGCTGGTCACAGCCAGATGGTTGAAGGGCATGGGGTAACATTCTAAAGGTGTAACTCTTGGATTTGTTGCACATGGAAATAGAAAGAATTAAAATACTCTCGATTCATGAAACTTAACAATAATTTATGGATAATAGATTTTATATTCATGTTAAGCTTTATTTGCAGTAACAAATAAACATTAAGTATACGACAGAAGAAAAGTTGTTTAAAGGTCTTGCTAAATTATATATATATATAATATATATGAATGTGTGTGTGTATGTATGTATAGTTAAAATCACTATCATGTATCAGTCATCTGAAAATGGCTTAGCAATACAGCCGAAAGTGGTCAGGATTTGTGACGCTTTTTCATTCTCCCCTTTATATATACATAAATATTCATTTATATACAGTATATATATAATGTATATATATATATATATATATATATATATATATATATATATAATATAATATATATATATACATACTGTATATATATATGTATATATATTATACACGAACTGAGAAACATTCGTATTAATTCCACTTTCGGTCTCATCATTGTAAATGCTGAATCTTCAATCTGAATAACTTACGACCCTCGAAAAATAAAAAGACACGAAGAAAAGAGAAGAAAATCACCGATAAGAGGAAAGCGAAACAAGCAAAAAAAAATAATAAATAAATAAACAAATAAATAAATAAATAAGCAATGCAAGTAAAAGTCCTTTGAGCTCCGGAGAAATGGAAGACGGCTTTCCAAGGACGGAGGAAATAGCTAGCCGAAAGATTCTTACCTCTGGAATACCATTCCAGGATGGCTGAATGCTCTTCCTGAAGTCGACAAAGGCTGACAGCCACTGCATGGCAACTGCAGTCCAGACACCCATTTCTGCAAGGTTGTGCAAACGTCTAATAACCTCTCTCTCTCTCTCTCTCTCTTTCCATATATGGGTTATGATTCATTTCCTGGTGATTTAAACATTTCCTGTGGAAACTACAGACAGAAACTAGGAATTGCTTCAGTATATTCTGCATTTTCGAAACATTATAGCAGACAAATGTCTCATCTCTGAATATAAGCATAAATATCAGCACATATAGGAAAATCTCTCTCTCTCCCTCTGGTTACAGTTCATTTCTATCAACACATTTTCAAACTGAGGGCTCTCTCTCATCTCTACAAGATAAAATACCCTATCTCATGTAATGTCTATACAATTAGGAACTATCATACTCTCTCTCTCTCTCTCGCTGGAGTGACCCACCTGCCGTGGCAAAGAATAAAACCCAACATCAGTGTTGCTGCAAAAGACTCACTAAAATAAACTTGTGATTTGATGAAACTTCTACCTAGACAGGCAAGGGAAAATGGAGTGAATCATTCCCAACCAACGGATTGCCTTTGAATTACTTAATATTATTATTATTATTATTATTATTATAATTTTATTATTATTATTATTATTATTATTTTATTATAATTTTATTATTATTATTATTATTATTATTATTATTATTATTATTATTATTATTATTATTCACTAGATGAAACCTATTCATGTGAAATAAACCACAGGGGCCACTGACTTGAAAATTCTAGCTTCCAAAATAATATGGTTTTCATTAGGAAGAAGTAAGAGGAGGGTAATGGAAATACAAAAGGAAGATGTCCTACTTATTAAAAAAAAAAAAAAATTAATATACAGATAACATGCATTAAAATGCAAGGAGAATAGTGTTAGTGGTAGTGCATTGCACCTAAGCTTGAACTTCACAGAAGTTCCAATTGCACGACATCCTCTGAGAAGCTGTTCCACAGTCCAAAGGTGTAAGAATAATAAAGTGAAAGAATCCATTTCCACCCATCTCAGACCAACCTGGTTAACACCTGAGTCATCACAAGATGACTTTCCATACTTTTTTACTTTTTATTCACAAATTGTGTGGGAATTCTCTGCCATCCGCTGTGATTTCCTGAACTATCTAACTTGATTCTTCCTGGCCTTAAGAGGAGGTCCTAATGTGTCCACCAGTTTGGCTTGTTTTTCGGTTCAGAATGTGGCCCTCTCTTCCTTCCAAGGCAACCTTAATCAGTCAACAGGTCACTTTTTACTAACTTTACACTTGCAATAACAACGCTCCCAATTAGCAAGCATGCCCGTCTCATGCGTTTCAACGTGTGGAAATTAGTGGGCCGATAACGTCAAAATCGACCGTGATTGAGTGGACTGAGGAGGCAGTCCAACCACACTGGGGCGTCACAGGCTCTCCATTTCGAGCCAATGTATGTTGATTCTGCAGACTTATATAAAGGTAAGTGGTACGACACGCTGTCCCAGTGGGGACGGAAGTCCCAACGTTGGGTTTAATACCGTTACACTAAAACAACTAAAGATATGTATGTTATTTTTATACAACAAATTAAAAATTAGAAAATTTTCAGTGCTCTGGCAAAAATAATGTATATGTTTAGATGAAAAAAACCACGGTACTAGACCTAAAATTATTCAGAGGCTAAGAGTGTCTTGCAGGAAAATTGCACTACGAAATACAATAACATAAAACATAAAAGAAAGAACTGCAATTAACATAACGAGTCAGTAATTCACAAAAAGGTGTCTACAAAGCAGCGTCTTTTGTAAGTCCACCTCTCAAGTCTCACCGGGATTAACAGCAGCATGTACGAAACCCAAATGAAGAAAGGATGGAAAAGGAATGATGGAAAAGAAATCCAAATAAAGAAAGGAAAAATAAAGAAAGGATGGAAAAGGAATGTGGGAAAAGAAATCCAAATAAAGAAAGGATGGAAATGACAAGTAAAAATGCGACGAATGCCATTAAAAGATTTATGATGAACGTTCTTCTATGCACATTATATATATATATATAAATATATATATATATATATATATATATATTATATATATATATATATATATATATATATATATATATATATATATATATATATATATATATATATATATATATATATATCCCACTGCAGGAAAATGCTTTCCCTGTGATCTAATATACACTGAAGTTACGTGCATCTACTGTGGTTTTTTAATATATATATATGTGTGTGTGTGTGTATATACGTGTGTATATATATGCATCTATAAATATCTGCATTATTATATATATATATATATATATATATATATATATATATATATATATAGATGCATGTATATACACAATATAGTATATATAATAACATACACTATATATATATATATATATATATATATATATATATATATATATATATATATATATATATATATATATATATATATATATAATAGTGGGTCAGAAAGAGCGTTCGTCATCAATCTTTATGCACATATAAAATGAGTGTACTGATTTTACCTAATTTGTATCCCAACAGTAACAACCATCACCACATTTCTAAAACAAGTGAAAAATAATTTCAATTTCTTCGGTATCATTTCGCAGCAAAGCCACAATCAAGCATACGAATAATACATCTGAAAACCTATTATTTTTTTTCCCTGACCATCATTGCCAGGACCGGTCTTTATCATCTATGCCTATCAATGCGAGCACGCCAGTCCGCATCAATGCAGTTAATAAAGATCAAAATAGTTACGATATATATATATATATATATATATATATATATATATATATATATATATATATATATATATATGTATATATATATATATATATATGTATATGTATATATATGTATATATATGTATATATATATATATATATATATATATATATATATATATATATATATATATATATATATATATATAAATTATTAGGACACACGTCCGAGCACTGAATTTGAACGGCAAATAAAAATGGAAATACCTATCTCAGAATTGGTATTAATATATTCACCGACTCGGCCCGATATGTAAATAGGGAAACATGCACCAACGAATTAATACTACTGGACTTTCATTACTGATTTTGCATAAATATAAATATGGAAATACGCATGAACTAATCAGTGGTGCGGAATACCCAACAGCGTATTCAGTGGGCAAACGTGTATTAAAATACACATCAAGTGATCGATACCTCTGAACGGGAGGCAAATGAGGTAGATCTTTCCTAGATAGTGACCCCCAAAGGGTTTTAACCCGGTATGTATCCACCTTTGCGACGTGTTCAGTACAAGCCGGTTGGGGACGACTGCAAAAACATAAACAAAAGACTGTAAATATCATAAAGATAATGACCCCCAGGAAATATTAGTCCTAGGTAACGACCCCCGAAAACCCTTGGGGTCACTATCTAGGGAAGATCCAATTAGGCAACTGCAGACATACAGGAAAATTCCCAGAGTAATTCTTATGGCAAAAATACCTCCCCATTTTCACTGAATTCACAGCAAAACAATATGATGAGATGACTCGATTTTTGCATGTCGAGATTGTACAGAAAGAATTATACGAAGAACATCACTAGCATTTTCCAAACAATTACACGACAACTTCAAGGAACTGCGTAAAATAAGATATAAAATTTCTAATTGTATTTGGAGGAGTTTTAAGGGCGATAAATACTCCTCTAGTTGCCATAAAAATCATCACTGGCTAAACAGCTAGATCTATTGATGAGTCACTGAAAGACTATGACGTTAAACCACGTGTAAAACTTTTCCTAAAAGTTATTCAGATAGAAAGGAGAAAATCAAGCTCACAGCATATAGCTGAATTATATACTGTGTATGTATATATATGCATATATATGTATATTATATATATATATGGGTAAATGTATACCAATAACAAAAAATTCAATTTAAACCAATGAATTCCACAAAATCTACACGAGAAGAGATATATAAGTAGAGAAAATGGGTGGTATAAGAATCAGGGTCAAAAACACTCGGAGGCGAAAAGAGGTCGATGAGGATTTCCTAAAATTCCACGAATGGTTCGTAGGGAAAGCGAACAGTATTTATGGCTATGGGTGAGTCGGAAGAGTGAATAGTGATGGTACAGGAGAGCAATAAGAGGAAATACAAACAGTAGTAAGTGGTGTGATGAAGAAATGACAGGTTTAGGAAAGGAGAAAGAGATTACCTGAAGGGCAAGTGCTTGGCAGAAGAGATCTCTTACAGTACAGATAAAGTGTTGAAGAACATTAAAGAAAAGAGACGAGAATGCAAACAAGAACATATGGGAGAATAAGGTTAGTACATGGAAGTAGGTGCAAAGAGAAAGACTACTGAATCACTGGATCTCAGAATAAAAGATGCACGTGGATAAATTCTTTCTGAAGTGGCTGCAGTCTCGAGTCGGTGGAACGAGCATCTTGAACAACTGTTGATGTGGACGACGCCAGAGAAACAGAGCTTAAAGATGCAAGCACGGAAGGGGTTGGGGGATACCTGAAAATGACTGTGGAAGTCACAGCTGAGGATATAAGGAGGGTAGTTAAGAAGCTGAAGAATGGAAAGTTAAGAAATTGAAGAATGGAAAGGCAACAGGAGTTGATCGAAATACTAGAAAGATAGCGTGGCACGATGGTTATAGTGAATGAGCAACTAACTAGGGTTTGTAAGGTATGTATGGGTGAAAGAAAAATGGGTGAAACTGAAAAGAATACTTATTCATTTTTACTAAGGTGATAGAGGTGACTATACGAATTATACTTGTATAACAATATTTAGAATACCACTGAAAATGCAAGATAGGATTTTGATTGAGAATTAAAGCCGATGAAAGAGGGACTGACAGAGGAAGAAGAGTGTGGCTTAGACAGGGAGAAGCTTCTAGGATAAAGTTTTTGTCACTTAACAACAATGTGAAAAGTCTGAAAGTCAAGGGGAAAAGTTGTAGGTTGCATAAATGGACACGCAATTAGCTTTTGAAGCTTACAGTAGAATCTGCAACGAGATTTGAGGAGGTGGTGAAGCTACATGGAAAGCAGATACTAATCAACTGGCTCCATTTGTCAATTATCAACATCAGTTTTCATTGTTTCATCTTCCTGGTTTCCAGTTACACTGAGAACGTTAATCTCGCTCACATTTACACTCAATTTTCTCCTTTTGGAAATGCTTTCAAACTTTATAAATAGCTTCTGCAGTTTCTCCATGTAGATACTATAATATATATGTAATATGTATTTGTCATTGTATAACATATCCTCGCCTCCCATGTACATAACATTGTATATTGATAAGTGACAACTGTATTCTTGCCTCACACGTATGTTGATAAGTGGCAACCGACTATCAGTGCCTTACGGCGTCCTGCTAGGCTGTCAGTACGCCGCTTCCCCCCTCCGAGATCGCTCACGGTTACGCAGAGTCCTTGTTATATTGTAACTTAACTAATAAAGAACCTACATTTTAGATGAGCTTGTTTCACGTCTCATCTTACCCATGCAATTCTTAAAATCGCCTTCATCACGTCAACTCTTATGTCGTGGAACGATTACTCCTCTCATCTGTGTGCTCTTCAGTATTTCAATCCATGAGTGAAAGCGTAAACATTCCGTACTAAAAACAAAGCATTATGAAGGTTTTAAGAAATGGTAAATCTATGAAGTATAAATCAAAACAAAATTCAAATAATACAAATTCTCCGCCAGTATGTACTGATGGTTATGCTTACAGATTTGGATCAACCGAATGTGGTGTATATGGCATCAGATAATGGTTCTCTCTCTCTCTCTCTCTCTCTCTCTCTCTCTCTCTCTCTCCAAATCACTCAGACAGTCGCTTTCCCTCGGCGTCTGTTCCTACTGATAAATGTCTTAAAGGTTCTTATCTTGGTGTCAGGCAGAAAAAAAAAAAAGTCATGGCGTCCTCCCATTGGCTGCTCATGCTTGAGAACCAGCCAATCACCAGAGACGTTTCGTGGTTATTCGTTTCGAAGTTTGTACAGATGGTTCATTTGCTACAAGACGGAGTACAGGAAATGTAATGCAGCTCGTTTCAGGAGTGCCATACGCGTCCAATTCGAGTCTATGACCGTCTCGAGCAAGGCTGGCGGAGAAATGTCTCGGATTATTTCATTTATATAAAATACTCAGTATGAAGAGGCGTCTTACTAGTTTCTATATTTCTCAGTTCCCCAAAAAGCCAGTTACTAGGTCAGTCTTGTTTGCTGATAAAATCTTTACCAGAGGAACTCCACGGACAATATGTATCTTTGTTTTTACTCACTTCACTCGCTGGTACGAAGAGATCTGTTAACAGTTTTCAGCGATCAATATCAAAACCCACCAAGTCCGTCCTTTCTTGAACGATATAATCTCTCTCTCTCTCTCTCTCTCTCTCTCTCTGGATAGGTAATTTGTACAGCTAAAAGGGGTGATAAAAAAACTTCTTTAATTAAATTTTGCATATTTTCGTAACATCGTAAGACTAAAAGCATTAAAAGAGGCAGATTTAGATACCATTTCTGCGTTTATCAGTGATCTATGTCGAACGATAATAATAATAATAATAATAATAATAATAATAATAATAATAATAATAATAATAATAATAATAATAATAATAATAACTTGTTCGACAGATCCATATAAAAATGATAGAAGCAAATTAATTCGAAATCAGCTTCTAGAGAAGGAATAAACCTGTTCACAGACTTATCACTTCGGATCATCACAGACTCTCTTCCTAAGAAGCAGAAAGTCATAGAAACCTTGAATTCTGGCGAGAAAATATTTTTATAAATTTAGCTCTAAGGAATTTGAATCGTACAGCTCACAATGTATACAAATTCCAGCAATAAGTAAACTAAAGAATTCAGACTGCAGATAATGCGTGAAGGTCGCGAATTTGAGGGTCAATCGATTTGATCGGTCTTTTATACATTCGCTTCCAGAAAATGGAGTATCCTGTCTTGTTTGAATTTTC
>NC_089796.1:9544301-9551801 GCF_040412425.1 Macrobrachium rosenbergii | reverse complement strand
ATATTCCTCTTCCTCTTACTCCTCTTCTTCAATATATTCCTCTTCCTCCCCCTCCTCTCTTTCTCAACTAAGCATCATTTATATAAAATTCTTAATAAGAACATTACAAGTCGAGTTAGTAAAAAAAATTATTTTTTAACTTTGGCCCTCCACCTCCAACTCTTCACCATCTTCTTTCTATTCTTCTTGAATTTCTTTATTCTCCCCCCCCCTCCCCCCGCAGCCTTTTCTCTTCCTCTTACTCCCCTGTTCAATGCACTGGTCTTACTCCTTCTCTTCACTATATTCCTCTTCCTTCTCATCTAAGTACCTTTCACAAAAAAAATTCCTAATGTGAACAATACAAGTCGAGTCAGTAAAACAATTTTTTTTATAAACTTCGATTCCTGTGACGCTCTGGCCACCCAATCCCCTTGGGCGTTTTGGTCTATTTTGCCTTGCCTGGGCGCAACAGGGAGGCGTTGAAAGTGCCGTGTGCATATGCAGTGGCTGAATTCTGTAACTTGATGAGGCAAGGCTGAAGTGAAATACTTCGGTGTACATAGAGTGACAGAAAATGGGTGAAGGAAGTGGCATGACTTGGGAAGATATGAAATACTGGATATGTACGTGAAAAGGCTAAAAACAAGTGCATATGAAATGGCAGACAATACGTGTTGGGACTACACATGCGATGTATGAATGCAATTACATGAAGGGCTCAAGAAACGGTTGTTGTGAAGTGCCGTCAGTGAAATGAAATGTCTTAGGAAAAGACGAAAACATGGGTTTTCGAAGTGTAAATAATTAACATTGGGTGTCAGAGATGGATAGAAAATAAATGCAGTCAACTGAAAATGTCGCGCATGAAGTACTAGTTGTAAGTATGCCATAAGAGGAGGATAGCGAGGATAGCTGGATGAACATAAATAATAGTGTCAGGGAAGCGCCGGAGAGAAGTGTTTCTGTATTGGAAAGTAAAAATTCTACAGCAAAATTAAAGCCCGAGATTCCTCTAGCAAGTTTCCATCTTGAATTTAAGGGATATCTACCAAATAAAAACTTCTGGGATATGGGACGTAAGAAAAAAGAAATGAAAAAAATAAATTGCTGAAAAGTTTGCAGTGGATTTCGTTAAAAATTGTTTTCCTCTCTTTAATACATATCATATCTAGATCAATGCAAGTCATAATTTTCCATCCAAGGAAAACATTACTCAGAAATGCAGTTTCTTTTATAGGCCTTTAATTTAATTCCTGAAAACCTTCTCTTCAATACTTTGATGCAAACGTGTATATGCTCTTCACTAAATTTGATCAAGGTATATTTCAAAAGATAGACATGTTTAAAAAACAATGTACCACGATCCTTTTCAGAAATACGTTTCACGATTATTCTCAACTTCTCTCAGTAATAAATCTCTCGACGACTTTCAGCAATCTCGTTTCCTCGTTATTTTCAGCGTCTTATGGAAACCAGGATAACCTGGCCGCGGGCAAAGAAGCAAAGTCACAGTGTCGGATCACTTTCCTTCTAAAAGAAATTAAAACAATTAAAAAATGCACCGAAGTCTCTTCGGCGCAATCGAGTTTTCTGTACAACGTATAATGCTGTATGAAACAACTCTCAGCCACGGCCCATGAAACGCTCAGCCGCGGCCCATGAAACTTTAACCACGGCCCGGTGGTGGCCTGTGGTGTTGGTACCTATAGCGGTGCCAGACGCACGATCATGACTAGAAGTAACCTTAAATAAAATAAAAAAAATACTAAGGCTAGAGGGCTGCAATTTGGTATGTTTGATGATTGGAGGGTGGATGATCAACATACCAATTTGCAGCCCTCTAGCCTCTGTAGTTTTTAAGATCTGAGGGCGGACAGAAAAAGTGCGGACAGACAAACAAATGCCACCTAAATAGTTTTCTTTTTACAGAAAACTAAAAACGAATACTTTTTCTGCATCTCATTCTGTGTAATCTCTAACAAGTTTTATAAACAATTTCCAGCACGATTTTATAATCCTTCAAAATGTTAGTCACGCTTAGCTTACGCTTAATGCGTCGTCAAACGGATTTTGATGCTGATGACGCCATCTTAACATTTTGTCAGTCAGAGACGATCTTCATAATGAAGAAAATTCTTATATTGTTTGCCTTTCGTTGGTACGTTTGCACGACACTAAAACCATGATAGGATAGAATATATAGAATTTTGGCCGAAGTCCAAGCGCTGGGACCTATAAGGTCATTCAGCCCTGAAAGGGAAATTGACAGCAAGAAGGTTGACAGGTGTAACAGGAGGAAAACCTCGCAGTTGCACTATGAAACACTTGTTAGGAGAGGGTGGAAAGAGAATATGAACATAGGTACAGTAAAAGGAATGAAAGAGGTTGCAGTTAGGGGCCGAAGGGACGCTGCAAAGAACCTTAAGTAATGCCTACAGCGCACCACATGAGGTGCACTGACGGCAGCACAGACCATGATGGCAGATTCCGGCTATGACGAGAAGACTGAAACTACTCACTAAGGAAACACAACAATGGTTTACTACCCCAATCACAAGATCATGTTTAAGGGTCTGGATATTAGTTTGTCTGTTGTTTAGCAAGATTGTGGAAAAAGTTTATGCCTTGATTTTTACGAAAAGTTTGCCAAAGTACGGGCTTGTTAAGTATACCTTAGTTTTACCAGACCACCGAGCTGATTAACAGCTCTCCTAGGGCTGCCCCGAAGGATTCGACTTATTTTACGTGGCTAAGAACCAATTGGTTACTTAGCAACGGGACCTACAGCTTATTGTGGAATCCGAACCACCGGCCAGAGACTCGAACTCGGGCCTAGCGAGTGCTAGCCCACAACTCTACCGACTCGCCCAACGAGCAACTAGGACGGGCTTGTGACTGGCAAGTGATTCAATTTTGGGAAAGATCCGGATCTGGAAAAGGAATATTTTGAGGCTGAGGGGTTTTGATCGCTTAGCCTTGACGGAGGCTGCAGTCGCCAAACGCTCTTTTTTTTTAATATTTTACGCTTGGATACGTTCCAGAATTTAAGTACAATTAGAAAATTGTACAATGACTCACAAGTGCAAGAATTTGCCTAGTAACTTGCTGAGATATGATACATAAAGCAAAACCTCTAACTGTAATGTTTACAGGAATCCGCTGATGTTAAAATGAATTTCTCTCTTTTAATCCTTACAGAGTTACACAGTCGGGTTAAAGTGTTCCATCGATGAACAAATAAACTTCTTATCAAATTACGAAGTTATACATCAGGTTCCAGAGGTCCTTCATTCCTCACACGGTTAGACTGTGGAAGTCTCCATGACGATGTTGTGCAATTGGAACTTCAAAAGTTCAAGTGAAGATACAATGAATTACTACCCTAAAGCAATTCTCATTGTAGTTAACTATTTACTCACATTTTTATCTTTTTATTTATCATTTTTTTTTTCTTTTCTAATAACTGATCTCTTCTTTCTGTATTTCCTGTTACCTTCCGTTACTGCTTTCTAATGCACACCATTCTCTTCGGAAGCTTGATTACAGTGGCGTCAATATGGGGGGCCCGGCCCCCCCCAGTCAGATGCTTGGCCCCCCCAAAGTTAAATTCCCTTTGTAGCTAAACTTTAACCCTTTGGTGTTCAAAAGCAGAATTATAGTTATAGGTTTTTAACACAAATGCCCTGTTTGTTCATGATATTTTGATCCAAGTTAATGCTATGAACTTATGTACGAAGTGACTGAAACTATAGTTGCAGTTTTGAATGAGTGCAATGCAATTTACAACTGTTATTTAGAGTTAATTTCCAGTGAGATGAAGAAGAGGGAATGGGATAGGTTAAAATTTTGAAGAGATTTTGGAGGGTCATAAGTCTTTTGTGTCATTGGTGACATGCACTATTCTGATATATTTACATGACAAGGATATTATACTATAGTTGAAAAATAAACCTTGATAACAGAAATTAGGCTAGTGTTCAATATAGGTTGTGAAGAAATTTACATTACAGTATTTGATACATTTACATATAGTAAGAGCTGAAAATTAACTGAAAATTGAGCTCTATAATTTCAAATACAGGTGTACTAATTACTACAGTTGTGCTGTTATCTTCCTTCATTCACATAGATATATACATTCGAGAATAGTATATTTTACCAATTGCAGAATTGGTACATTCGTTTTGTGTCATTTTCCTTGGCCCCGCAAAAATGTCTTGGCCCCTCCTAGTGACCCCGCAGCTCTACCGACCCCGCAGCTCTTTGTTGGGTGAGTCGGTAGAGCTGCGGACTGTCACTCGATGGACCGGAGTTCAATTCCCCGGCCGGCTGATGAAGAGTTAGAGGAATTTATTTTGGTGATGGAAATTCATTCTCGCTATAATGTGGTTCGATTCCACACCATAGGGTCCCGTTGCTGTTGGCTCACTTGGTTCTTAGCCACGTAAAATAAGTCTAATCCTTCGGGCCAGTTCCTAGAGAGCTGTTAATCAGCCTCAGTGGTCTGGTAAAACTAAGGTATACTTAACTTTTTCCTAGGGACCCCATCAATGGAATACCAGCTGCTGCCACTGAGCTTGAAATTGCAAGCCAATGGCCCCTGTGTGGGCTTGTTCTATATGAATAAGGCTCCGCCTCTGAATAATACACAATAATAATAATAATAATAATAATAATAATAATAACAACAACATATCTACCTCTCCCTTGGCCACTCAAAAAAAAAGAAGCTCCTAAACTATTAATAATGTAATAAAAATAACGATAAAAATATCAGCTATTATATCTACCTTTCTTCTGACCACTCAAAAAAAAAAAAAAAAAAAAAAAATGAGAAAAAAGGTGTTCCTAAACTATTACATCTCAGAGTAAACACGCGTCCATAAATCACGCCGGGGCAACGTACACAATATGAGCTCCGCTGATCTCGGCGCTCAGGCGGCATGAGAGATCCATCATCCCAGAACGTCAGGGGAAAACTAATGTTTCCCATTTTCTCGGGCGAGCGCCGACGCCTATGGGAAGATTATGAGGGGAAGTCTCATTGAGACTCTAGAGTGTATTAGGACGGTGTAGAAACCACAGATGAAGAATGAGCGTAATTTTCACTAAATTACGTTACTGTAATTGTTATTATTATCATGGGAATGGACTGGGATGGAATATGAAATTTAGACCAGAGGCCAAGCGCTGGGATTTATGGGGTCATTCGGAGCTGAAAGGGAAATTGAGAGTATAAAGGTTTGAAAGGTGTAACAGGAGGAAAACCTCGCAGTTGCACTATGAAACAAGTGTTAGGAGAGGGTGGAAAGTAAGAGGGAAGAAAGAATATGAACGAGGTACAGCAAAAGGAATGAAGTTAAGTATACCTTAGTTTAACCAGACCACTGACCTGATTAACAGCTCTCCTAGGGCTGGCCCGAAGGATTAGACTTATTTTACAAGGCCAAGAACCAATTGGTTGCATAGCAACGGGACCCAGCTACTGGGAATCCAAAACCACATTATACCGAGAAATGAATTCTTTATCACTCAGAAATAAATTCTCCAATTCTTCATTGGCCGGCCGGAGACTGAACTCGGGCCCAGCAGAGCGCCAGCCGAGAACCCTACCGACTCGTCCAACGAGGGAACCAGGCAAAAGGAATGGAAGGCCGCAGCCAGTGCGACGCTGCCAAGGACTCAAGATCGCCTCACAGTGCACCGTGTGAGGTGCACTGATGGTACTGCCTCCTACGAGAGTATTATCATAGGGCTCCTGCGGGTACAAAAAGAGTTGACAGATCCAGACTACTTAGATGAGAATTAGGAAACAGCAGTTCCTCGTTGGGCGGGCGGGTTCCGTTCTCAGCTAGCACTCTGCTGGCCGCTGGTTCGAATCTCCGACCGGCCAAGGAAGAATAAGAGGAAATTATTTCTGGTGATAGAAATTCATTTCTCGCTATAATGTGGTTCGGATTCCATAATGAGCAGTAGGTCCTGCTGCTAGGGCAACCTATTGGTTCTAGCCACGTAAAATAAGTCTATCCTTCCGGCCAGTTCCTAGGAGCTAATCAGCTCAGTGGTCTGGTTAACCATGGTATACTCTACCTATTAGGAAAGTAAAACCTACAGAGGGATCTTTGTGTCGATAATGATGATGAAGACTAAGGTTATTATTATTATTATTATTATTATTATTATTATTATTATTAGCCAAGCTCCAACAACTACTGGTAGAGTAAAATGCTACATGCCAGTGAGTCAGACGGGGAAAAAGTCCCATGATGGAAGAAGATATACAGGAGTAACAATACACTTATAAGGGAAATAAGAGAGAAAGATAAACATGCTTAAACGCTTAAATATAAAACAGGACTTATGTGGGTCTAATTAACAAGAGAAACTGAATGAAGCAATTTACACTGGTCTCTGTCGGTGACACACCAGAGGACGAAAAATTCAAATTCTGTTATTCAATTAGGACAGCTGTGAAAACATCAAAAGAGAGAGAGAGAGAGAGAGAGAGAGAGAGAGAGAGAGAGAGAGAGAGAGAGAGAGAGAGAGAGAGAGAGAGAGAGAGAGAGAAATTTAAGTATATCTTAGTTTAACCAGACCACTGAACTGATTAACAGCCTCCTAGGGCTGGCCTGAAGAATTAGGATTTATTTACGTGGCTAAGAACCACCTGGTTAACTAGCAACGGGACTCACAGCTACTGTGGGAATCCGAACCACATTATAGCTGAGAAACAATTCCTATCACCAGAAATAAATTCCTCTTATTCTTCATTGGTCGGTCGGAGATTCGAACTCGCGGCCAGCAGAGTGCTAGCTTGAGAACGGAACCACTGTTCCAACGAGGAGAGAGAGAGAGAGAGAGAGAGAGAGAGAGAGAGAGAGAGAGAGAGAGAGAGAGAGAGAGAAATAACGATGATGCAACTGTATAATATAATCATACTATAACATATTAGAAATACACAACATAGTTACATAATTGGATAGAAAAAATAAAATAAAATATATAAATAAATAGAAGGTAAAAGATCAAAGGACGTAAAAACAACAGCTGAGATTACAGCCCCGGGACCTCATCTCTCTCTCTCTGAATAAAAGAGGATCCCGGAACGCAATTCCTAAACTCTGGTAATAATTAAAACTATTCCCGTGTTCTCCTCCCTTTGATGGTTGTAATGCGCATTTACAAAACTATTTTTCATTTTCGCTCTTAACTCCGTCCGTGTTATAGATGCTAAAATATTAAAATTCTCTTGTTTCATATTCATCCGGCTTGCCTTATACCGGAAGAATATTCGTGACTAAGTTCCTTTCGCATTACCCTAACCAAAGGCCGAATCTATTTCGACTATATTTGTTCCTTGTCACTGTTAAATGTTTATAAAGGAAGCTGTTACACTTCGCTTTGAAGTAAAAAGAATATCGATACCCTATCTTATACACGCACGGCAATTCGGTTGTCATCTCCCTGTCAGCTGGACAGGGCAGGTCAAGTTATCAGTTATTACATATATAATTATGT
>NC_089796.1:9466801-9539301 GCF_040412425.1 Macrobrachium rosenbergii | reverse complement strand
GATTACGTAGAAAAGTGAGTTGGTATCTACAACAAATATTTCCCTCGGAGAGAGAGAGAGAGAGAGAGAGAGAGAGAGAGAGAGAGAGAGAGAGAGAGAGAGAGAGTAGAAGAATTTTTCAAGCTACACACATGTAGAAAACTGAGTTGTATCTATAATAAATATTTCCTCAGAGAGAGAGAGAGAGAGAGGGAGGAGAGAGAGAGAGAGAGAGAGAGAGAGAGAGAGAGAGAGAGAGAGAGAGAGAGAGAGAGAAAATTGGCGTTTGATAGTTCTAAAGAATTTGTCCTAGTTTGCAATGTTTTGAAGAGATCAAAGTCTCCCCCGCTCCTGTGATTTCTTTTTACTGGGCTTTTATCTCCAAAAGGAAAAAAAATCGCATCGGATGTTTATTGTAAAAAATGAACTTTCCAAAATTTTTCCTGCTTTGCTTTGCGTTAATTCATTTCACTGAAGAGATACATCATGTACACAGTTTTCAAGGCTACAGTTTACTGGCTGGGGGTATCTAATAATTGGACGGCGTGTTCATATGTCTGTCTGTCTGCTCCGCTAAGTTAAAGTATTTATAAGAATAGAACAGAGTATAAAATTTGGTCAAAGGTCGAGCGCTGGGATTTATGAGATCATTCAGCGCTGAAAGGGAAACTGAGAGTAAAAAGTATTTCAAGGTGTAACAGAAGGGAAACCTCGCGGCTGCACTATGAATCAATTGTTAGGAGGGGGTGGAAAGTAATATTTAAGAAAGAGAACATGAACGGAGGTAGGGTAAAAGGAATGAAAGGGGTTGCAGCTAGGGGAAGAAGGGATGCTGCAAAGAACCTTAAGTAAGGCTTACAGTGCACCGCATAAGGTACACTGACGGCACTACCCCGCCCCTCCCCCCGGGCCATAAGAATGGAAAGACACCCCATTCCTTCAATTTCCTTTCATACACAATTTGGTAACGTAAGATTCGGTCGAGCCGACGAGTCCCGGACCTTAGAACGTTCAGTCAGATCTACTGATGTTGCACACAGGAAAAGTACACGGATGCACACTCAGCATACAGAATAATTTTTCTTTCAATGCATAAAAGAAAACGACAAGAATTTTCCACTTGGTTTGCCGTTTTCATTCAGGAAATCAACTCTTCTCTCAATTTGTATATTTACAACCGTCACCGTCTTCTCTCTCTCTCTCTCGTTTTCTTTAATTCCGTTATCCACATCTCTCTCTATGGCTTCATATCCAATATCTGTCAATCTTTCTACATATTTCCTTCACCCTGTCTTTATCTATCTCTCTCTCCTCTCACTATCTTTGTTATCCTTTCTCTCTGTCTCTGTCTCTCCATCTATCACTACCCTTGTTATCCTCTCTCACCCTCTCTATCTTTTACTACCTTTGTTATCTCTTCTCTCACTCTCTCTCCATCTTTTACTACCCTTGTCATCCTCTCTCACTCTCTCTCTCTCTCTTTCACTACCCTCTCTCTCTTTCACTACCCTCTCTCTCTCTCTCCTCTCACCGATCTTTGTTATCCTCTCTTTCTCTCTCTCTCTACCCTTTTTTTTATCCTCTCTCTCTCTCCATCTATCACTACCCTTGTTATCCCCTTTCTATCCCTCCTCTCACCGATCTTTATCCTCTCTTTCTCTCTCTCTCTCTCTCTCTCTCTACCCTTTTTTATCCTCTCTCACTCTCTCTCTCCCTCTTTCACTACCCTCTTTATCTCCTCTCTCACTACCCGTGTTATCTTCTCTTTCTCTCACTACCTTTGTTATCCTCTCTCTCTCTCTCTCACTACCCTTGTTAATTTCTCTCTCTCTCTCTCTCTCTCTTAACATGGAGAGATTAATTAGAATCCATGAACCCACCATAAGAAAACAACGAGTCAACAAGTTTTTCCCAAAAATTAATTACCCACCAAAGTCACGAGTCGGAAGAATGACGGACGAACAGAAAATTGGAAGAAGAAGAAGAAGAAAAAAAATTCCACTTCCAGCTTCTGATGCTGCAGATTGACGTATTGAGAAGTTTTTTTTTTTTTTTGTCTTATTTCTTTATCTTGCCTGAGAGGTGTATTTTTTTTTTCTCTCTGGGAGAATCAAGCATTATTTTCCCCACTTCAAACATGTATAATTGTTTTCCCGAGCTCCCATTACGAAGTTCGGATATTTATTTTGATATATTCACTTCTTCCCGTCTTTTGATATCGGTTTTCTATTTATACGAATCTCTTTTTTCCTACCCTTATTATATGACACTGGTGTAGAATCACACACAAACATATATTTATATATATATATATATATATATATATATATATATATATATATATATATGTATATGTATATGTATATATATATATATATATATATATATATATATATATATATATATATATATATATATATATATCAGTAAGTACATAAACGTCCTTTTTAATATTCGATTGTTTACCTGAAATAATATATTCATTATGTTAAGGAAGGGGGAATTTTTGTTGACAATAAGTTACAACTGCAAATTCCCCTTATAACATATATGAAAATATATTATTTCCGGGAGGTAGAGTGAACTGATACTAAAGGACGTTTGTAGCTTACTGATAGTATATGAACCAAGATGTGATAAAAGTCATATATATATATATATATATATATATATATATATATATGTAAGTATATATATATATATTTATATATATATATATATATATATATATATATATATATATATATATATATATATATATATATATATATATATATATATATAAACATATGATTTTATCTATTCATAACTATCCCAATCACTATATAGATATGCATTATACATTCAACATCTTATACACGACATCCTTCCACTCCTTATTCCAGACACAAAATACGGGGAGAGAAATTATTCCGTGAACTAAGCCATAAGGGCAAATGATACGGCTGAGAGATCCTTTCGAAGGATATCTGACGGAAAATCCCGAAAAGCATCCTATCAAACGAACGACCCTTTCAGCAAAAGGGTTTTCGATTATCCTACGTAGGATACTGTCGCAGAACTGTCAACTCCCTTTGCTGGAAATCTGAATATATTCTGAAAGCCTCCTGTTTCTTTGTGACCCTCCAATAGGAAAAGTTGGTTTCCTCCTTGTCTTATATATATATATATATATATATATATATATATATTATATATATATATATATATATATATATATATATATATATATCTATCTGAATGTAACTAACTTGTAAACTTGTGCTCCATAGAAATCCGAACCGCCTGACTGATCTAGAAAAAATTTTGCACGCAGCCCTCACTTGACCCGAGGAAGGTTTTCACGTAGGTTTCAAACCCATACCCACGCCCTCCGGAGTACCTTATTTACCGCAGGCCCCGGCAAAGACCCAGCCATGGGATAAAATTTTGGACTGGTGTGAAACATGGAGTGTGGCTCAGTGTTGGGCCAGGTAACGTGACTGGAATTGCAGCCATGCTTAGAAAATTTGTCCTGCATCTCCTTTGAATTCTTTTGTCGTGTAAAGTATGTGTACTATCACTGAAAATGCTTTTCTTTCCTGTGATTAAAATTCTGTCAAGATTTCACTGTTTTAAATATAAATGTTAATCAAAACCACACCAAGTGTTACTTCCTTTTTAGGGTAAATGATCGACTCTCATTTAGAGTTTTCCTGGGCAGTGGCAGGTTGGTCAGCTAGTATATAATATAATCAACACCTTCTGAACTCCCAAACTTTTAAACCAGTATATTATGTTGACATTTACCTGACATAACTGCTGTTCTGACAGCTTAGCAGAGTTACAGTTCTGACAACACCAGTTCTCGAAATAGAACGAGTGTTTTATGTATAAATTTTGTTTTTGGATGACCTCTGACCTGATAATTTCTTACCAGAAAATGACAAATGTAAAAACGTGCCGTTTTGTTATCAATTGGACCAAACTGAACTGCAGTCCTTAAAATCTGTACATTTCACATATTTCTTCTGTTTATAAATTCCCAAGATGATATACATATTGTTTTAAAACTTGTTTTAAAACTCTAGATTGGATTATATTTCATCATAACATATCAGATGAGATAAATTTTTAGTGAATTTAATCAACAGCATGATTATCATCTCCAACATGAACAAAAACTATGCTGCTATGTTTATGAAATCCTATGCTATTCACGTGGCATGTATTTTGCTAGCCAGAATAGTAAATTACTCTAGAAAGAACTAAAGAGCATAAAAATATACTTGATATACGCAGCTACAAATGCACGTTTTGTTTATGTTAGAGATAATAATCACATTATTAACTGAATAGACACTAAAATTTAGTCTAACACGTTGCAAAAGAATATAGAATAGAATATAGAATAAAGGCCAAGGGTCCTAGCACTGGGACCTATGAGGTCATTCAGCGCTGAAAGGGAAATTGACACTAAAGAGGTTTTAAAGTTTAACAGGAGGATGACCTCGAAGTTGCACAATGAAACAATTGTTAGAGAGGGTGGAAAGTCAGATGGAAGAAAGAGAATATGAACGGAGGTACAGTAAAAGGAATGAAAGAAGTTGCAGCTAGGGGCCGAAGGGACGCTGCAAAGACCCTTAAGTAACGCCTACAGTGCACCACGTGGGGTGCACGGACGGCAGTACCCACCTACGGCGCCATGTTGCAAAGAAAAAAAAATAATAATAAAAGGGCGTTTTGAGCCGAATATGATCCTTCAGACGCATAAACTCGATCCATTTATTTCACGAGAAATGTGTAAAATGTACAGATCTTAACGACTGTGTCAAGTTGTGTCCAAATATTATTTTCCATTCGGATATAATCCAGGCCAGAAGTCTTACAAAAACAAGATTTATGAACAGCACACTCACTCTGTCAGAAAAGTTCCATCTGCTGCTTCCAGGTGTCAACGACCTTTTAATATGCTTGTATGTTCGTATGTACTGTATTTTAGTACTAACACATAATGCAACTTTCTTCTGCAATGTACTAATCCTTCTGAAAACGTCTAATTAAACGAAACAAGTCAGGACCATATATTGTTTTATTTTTCCAAGTAATATACGCGTATATACAAAAACAAACATACACACACACACACACACACACACACACACATTATATATATATATATATATATATATATATATATATATATATATATATATATTTATAGTCCACTGTCTACCTTTTCCTCTTAGATGATATTAATCGCACGGCTCTCAGCAAGTCTTATATTGGCGACTACTCCAGCAAGTCTTATATTGGCGACTACTCAGCTGGCCCCACGTCTTTCTCCACCTGAGCTGCAATCGCCCACTGTCAACTAGTCACCAGGTACATAATTAACTGCTTAGCTCAAGGGAGACACTATACTATAGGTTCTACTATTAGTGCAGCAGATAATTGCACATTTATAAGAATCGTTCAGATAGTGAAACAAGCATGAAATTTGCACAAGTGCTCTTTAAAGTTCCTCTATCAGAAAAGGGCGCCACGCAAAAAATTTAATATGGCGCAAATTCCAAGATGGCGGCCAGTATCGACAGATTTTGGCTAACTCTTCACTAGAATGGCATGTATTTGCTTCAGCAATATGGTAAAGCTCTTTCCATACTATTTCTTGTGAATATTATGTTTCTGTAGCTTCCAGTACAGTTTACCTTTAAATATGGGGGCTATATGGTTGCCAAGAAAAGGTAGAAACAATAATTATAATGAGAAATAATGCCCGTTCAACAATTATCGTTTTAAGCATGGATCTTTGGTTTCTGTGGTTTTAGATCCTAATGAGGCCATCTCTTTCGAATAACTCATCAATTTTTTGAAGGAAAATTACTAAATGTAAAAGAGTGTATGTTCTGCACACAACCAGGCACACTGGGACATCACTGCTGTGTAACTTCAGCATGGGGTTCAGTGCCAGCTAATCCAGCTTTACTAATCCTGTAGTCTTAGACTAGTAGTTGTAGTATAGTTTAGTTTAGTGTCCCAAAATGCTTTCTAACAGCCCCAGACCAGCTATAGTTAGATAGCCGCACCTGAATAGACAGGATGTGCCAGCGAGAGCCGAAGCCAAGGGCATGGGGGCTGTACATGATGGTTCATGTACTTACCCGGATGGTGTACAGATCACACGGGACTTAAATGGCACTGATGAATGATCGGGCCAGGTGTAGGAGACCGAACCTAGTTGAATCCCATACAGAATGTGTGAAGCTTTGTTTGAAGGTAAAAGGACAACCTCGGCCTTAATCAAAAGTGAAATCATGGCAGAATGATGCCAATCCAATATTGAGCAGAAAACAAACTGAGTTTGTGTTGTCTTTGTCAGAAGGACAAAAGAGGTGAGCACTTGACATCACCTCCAAGTCATGTCCTAGACCAGGATGGTACACAATGCTGGCAAGAACATTCCTACTGTTCAGTGAAATTACAAATGCCACTGATAATGGATCCAGCAAGGCTGGATGAAGGTGATGGTATAGAGGCCACCAGGAAAAAATGCAGCAAAATACCATGTGAACTGTCGCTGTTGTTTAACAACACTAAACTGACCTGCAAGAAAGCTTACAATCCAACAATGACCAGACTAGCAACACTGAGACTAGTCGTGCAAAACTGCGCCGAACCAGTCATGACAATGAAGTTTGCATTTTCTGTGAGAAAGTGGCACCTGCATCTGACTCAGACAGGCTAGTACTAAGGGCCTTGATTTGAAATTGCATGAATGTGCAGAGATACTTTAGTGATGGCAAGCTCCTGCTGTTGACTGGTGGGGATGCCATTGCACAGGAGTTTAAGTATCACCATGCCTGTCTTGTGCCCTCACAACAGAAAAAAAGGTCCTACCTGAGAGCCTTGAGAAAGACCAAGGTAGCACTGAGTCAGAATCAGATGTGTATCCACCAGTTCTGTCAGAACTGATGACATACATTGTTGAAAACAACCTTTGTTCAGATGATCCAGTCACATTTCGGCTGGCAGATATTTGCCACAATTTACCAACAACGTCTGAAAAAATTAGGTGTGTAGAGTCACCAAGTGTAACTCCACGAGACCAAAGACAAACTTGGCAGAAATTCCAGAACTTGAGGCTCATAAATCTGGCAGAGATGTATTACCGGCATTTCAAAAGGATGTGGGAAAAGCACTTTGCTCAATCATCTGATCTTCCAGAGGCAGTTATCATTGCTAAAGCAGCAAATATTCTCAGAAAGTCTATACTTGATCATCAGTCACGGTTTGATGGCACATTTTCTGGAGGCTTGTGTACGAAATTCTGTGCCTCTCTCCTGCTCCAGTTTGTAGGATGGTTGAGCATGGGGCTGATATCAAGTCACAGTTACCATGATTTGGGAGCATCAAAGTCAGACCAGGCCATTGCACAGCTCATGCAGTTCAACTGCTACCCTGATACAAAGAGGAGCAACAACTCATAGACACTCCAAAGACAGAGAAACACCATTCCCAGTCTACATGGGACTCAGTCTATGCCAAACCAGGAAGAGAAACCTGGTTGAAATGCTTACATCAGTATGGGCCTCAGTATCTCTTATGACAGAGTACTGAGGTCTCTGCACAGTTAGAGATGCCAGTTAGCAAAATATGTGAGGAGGGTGTGGTCTGTCCTCAGCACTTGGGAAAAGGGTTGTTCACCACTGCAGTGATGGACAACATCGACCACAACCCATCTGCAACTACTGCCACTACCTCCTTCCATGGAACTAGCATCTCCATATTTCAGCACCCCACCAAGGAGAACACTGACAGGAAAGACAGCAACCAAAGTTTGCACCTGAGAAAGTGAGGTCGCGTGCCTGAATTGCCGGACACATCTACAAACATCTCACCAGCTTCTTTCAAAACAAAGAACCCTGTGCCACCAAACACTGCAATACCAAAGCCACCCACAGATATCTTGGGGCCACAGCTTGCACTGAGTATCAGTGGCTGGACAAGGTCATAGTCACCAGAAATAGATGATGCAGTGAATCTGACGTGGCCAGCCTATCACGCTTCAATGAAGAGAAGCCCAGAATTTGAAGTAACCATAACTTCATTGCTTCCTCTCCTGCGTGATCAGGCTCATTCTATACGACAAACACGCATGCAGAAAGTGCAGGATGTCACTGATTTTCTTGGAACCCTGGCCAGATACCCATAATCACAGCTGATCAGCCAATCTTGCCGTAGCAAAAGCAGGCAGCAGTGGCAGGGCCTGATCAGTATGGCGAAGACAAGCATTGGTAATGTCAGGGTCTGCACACATTGAGATGGGTGCAATGACATCTCTGGTACTCTTCTTCATGGCAGTGGCTGGCACAGGAGCCTGTGGAGGCAGGAGCGTTTCATCTGGAACTGGCAGAATACCTTCTGTCAGCTGCAAGTGTAACCAGGACACGGCAGATGCACCAGGTTACAGCTCTAGCTGCACCTGTAAACCTGAAGTCAGATAACATTGACTACTGTCAGTAGATAATCTAGCTTGAGCATCCAATGAGCAGGCATTATCCCGAATTTTTCAAAGGTGTAGGTTGGAGACCCATACAAGATTGCAGAGTCCACAGTTCCAATCTTCTTTTTCTCATTATGGTTACAGTCTTAGACACAATGTTGTATATTCCTACTGATTATTTCAGTGAAAATAGCATATTAGTTAAACTGTCTGATCACATGAAATATACCATTAAATAAAACAGTTATCTCTATGTCTAACGCTAATAGAAAAACTTTTATGGCCTATTTTGTACGGGATCTTGCTTACACCATTTAGTAACCCAGGTTTTCAATTAAAATGTGTGGTATGGAACATTTTATAACCAAAAGTCGAGGTTTAAAAAAAAAACTGGCATATTCCATCCATGAGATGCTCTCAAACCAGTGAATTAAGGCTGATGGCGGCCATTTTGAAAAAATATCCGCCATCTTGGATTTTCAGGATGGATGGTGGCTGCCCTAAGAGAGCGTCCGTCTTAGGAATGTTTGCATACGAAATTTCAAAGTTGTTTCACTATCTGAACGATTTTACAGCAATTGCCAAACACCTATAGCGGAGTCCACATTCTGGGAGAGAGTCCCGCCCACTGCACGCCAGTGATCGGTTAGCTCTCGAGGGGGAATGACGGAGCTAGTTAGCAGTTCAAATGATTACCAGAACGGACATTGACTCCCCAGCTCAGCAGAACATGTTGAGCGCCTGCATGAGGATGACACCTAAATTTGAGTTCCCGGAGTTGCGAAACATGCAACTGATATTCCGATAAAAGATACATTAACTGACATATATCATTAGGAGGATCTTGGATCATTTAGTCTGTGCATCTTTTTTTAATTTATCGAAGGGGAGCCAAATACACAATCATCTTGCTTTTTTTTAAATTGGTGTTGGCCTGCGGAATTTATCCTGCACGAGAGGCCAACATTAATTGAAATGAAGGTGGTAGACTTATGCAGCCATGTCAAATGTTAATGTCATTGAAAGATTAGGTCATGACGTCAATTTCTTATATTTTGAGGCAATGACAGGTCCAAAGACTACACCTCAAATTTTATTTTTGATGCAATGACAGGTCGTAGACTCCACGCAAATTTCTTATATACTGAAGCAATGACAGGTCATAGGACCACACATTAAATTCTTATATTTTGAGAACATGACAGCATGGGCCTGCATCATCAATTTTTATCGCAAATAGTTTTCTTCCCGCTGTCTGTACACGTGGAATGTACAACGTGGTCAAGCAAGTGCAATGCACAGACATGGCCACAGTAACTGTAACGCCACTTATACCTAAGACAGAGAATAAAAGTAAAACTTACGGGCACGTTCCAATGACACACAAATCAATCATAGACTGTCTCAGCCTTACACAAACTATCAAACTGCTCTCAATGAAATATGTTGAAAATATATTTACAAAGGGATAACAAATTATATTACTGTGATGAGTAAACATAAGGAAGCTGTAGCATCTTTCTCATGAAAATGAAGGCTTGGTAGCCAAGGCACTCATAACGGTTAACGAAATAAGAAAAAATAAATGATAGCTGAAAGAGGCATGAGAGGATCCAAACTAGTCTGGTGAGTAGCCCATGATATCTAGCTGGCTTTTGGGGCCATTTTTATAGGTTACCTTGTTGGACAAAAGGATACACGAGCCAGTAAATATTCTCTCTCTCTTGTTAGAGAATACTGAATGGTAGACTATATTCATAAAAGTCTTGATTACTTTTAATTAAAACAAATGACTAAATTCCGGAATTGACAAGAGTAGGCAGATAATCTTTTCACCAGTATTTTATGAATAGGTCTATGTTTATTCTGCAGTTGAAGGTCACCATATGAAAAGTTTTCAAGACACAAAACTACAAGCACCATAAAAATAAGAATAACTGCAATAAAACGACTGAGCATAAGATAGGCCTACAGTATAATCCAAACACCATAAGCTGCGTAAAACTGACAAAAAGAAATAGACATTATAGGTCTACGTCCATTTTATGATCCTGTTATTTGGAAAGAAGATAACGTCCTTGAGAAAATTCTCAGCAAATTATATCCAATACTACTACGTACAGTCTATTATGCTGTAAAACTTGCAAGCTAATCCATAGTCGTATACAGGTTTTGTGGAGGGCAGTCACTGCTTGTCATCCTCCAATGTGTAAACGAGTGCAAATGAAATCGATTTTATGACTTTAAAATGCAGTAAATTTCCTGAAATCAATATGAAATATCAGTCTGCCTAGGTCTGAGAAAGTCTTGTTGTAAAGGTTAGAATGGTGAACACGCTTAGACAATATCAGACGGTAATTATCTTGTCCAGTGATTCAAGTGCACTTTCGAACGGTTACATTCCCAGTGTCACCTCCGTATTCAGGTGAACCTACCTTTACTAAACACAACACTCTAATAGCATCGCGGAACACTGACTTCGTTCATATTTTCTATTTTTAACCACTTTATTGAGATGCAGTTGATTTTATTTCAGGGGATAATATAACGTTTCTTTTTGATAATCTGCAGAACGTACATCTTCGGTACAACAACCATTGCAATATTAATGAAATGTGAAAAGAACCACAGATTAACCAACTTTTCGAAAAAATTGCCAGCCAATTAGTTCTAAGGGATGATCATGATGTACGCCAGGGGCGGCTTGACTGCAAAGGACGCTGACTCTGCTATAGCACTTGTTACTGGTCATATATATATATATATATATATATATATAATATATATATATATATATATATATATATATATATACGATATATATATATATATATGGCCAGTGGCCTCAACTGTTGGTCGCCGCCATTTGGCCATAATGTCATTATGGGTTGTGGCAGCGGGCTACTCTCAGGCTTGGTCCTATTGGCGGTGAGGCATGTAATGGAGAGCGGCCAGAGGCACCCCAACCGAAGATCTCAAAGTGCCCTTCCCGGCCATTGCGTGCGAAAAAATTTAGGTCGTAGTAAGCTCCCTCTAATTGGTCCTTTTTTGGTGTGGCAGGTTTGGGAGAGCGCCAGCGGATCCCAACGGTTGGTCGCCACCCTTCTAGCCAATGCATGGCCATCCAGGTTGTGGCGCAGCCCTACAAGGCTTGGTCCTATCGGTGGTGTGGCAGGTCCGGAGAGAGCCAGCGGCCTCCAACCGCTGGTCGCTCGAACTTCCCAGCCATTGCATGCCTCTTCAGGTCGTGGCGGCAGCTCCTCTTGGCTTGGTCCTACCGGTGGTGTGGCAGGTTTGGGGCCGACCGCTGATCGCTCGCCCTTCCCGGCCATTGCATGGCCATCCAGGTCGTAGCGGCAGCTCCTCTTCCCTTGGTCCTACCGGTGGTGTGGCAGGTCTGGAGAGCGGCCAGTGGCCCCCCAACCGCTGATCTCTCGCCCTTCCCAGCCATTGCATGGCCATCCAGGTCGTAGCGGCAGCTCCTCTTGGCTTGGTCCTATCGGTGGTGTGGCAGGTCCGGTGAGCATCCAGCGGCCCCCCAACCGCTGTTCGCTTGCCCTTCCTGACCATTGCATGCCTCTCCAGGTCATGGCGGGTGTTCCTCTTGGCTTGGTCCTATCGGTGGTGTGGCAGGTCCGGAGAGCGGCCAGCAGCTCAATCAGCTGGTCGCCGCCTCTTCCTGGCCATTGCTTGCCTCTTCAGGTCGCAAGGCGCAGCTCCTCTGGCTTGGTCCTATTGCGGTGTGGCAGGTCCGAGAGTGGCCAGCTGTCCCCAACTGCTGGTCGCCCGCTAATCCTGGCCATTGCGTGCCTCTCCTGGTCGTGGCGGTGAATCCTCTTGGCTTCGTTCTATCAGTGGTGTGGCAGGTCTGGAGAGTGGCCAGTGGCCCCCAACCACTGGTCGCTCGCCATTCCTGGCCACTGCATGCCTCTCCAGGTCGTGGCAGCGGCTCCTCTTGGCTTGATCCTATCGGTGGTGTGGTAGTTCCGGAGAGCGCCAGCGGCCCCCAACCGCTTCTCGCTCACCATTCCCGGAAATTTCGTGCCCCTCCAGGTTGTGGCGGCGAATCCTCTTGGCTTGGTCGTATCGGTGGTTTGGCAGGTCCAGAGAGCGGCCAGGGGCCTTCAACCGCTGGTCGCACGAACTTCCCAGCCACTGCGTGCCTCCTCAGGTCGTGGCGGCAGCTCCTCTTGGCTTGGTCCTATCGGTGGTGTGGCAGGTCCGGAGAGCGTCCAGCGGCCCCCCAACCGCTGTTCGCTCACCCTTCCCGACCATTGCATCCCTCTCTAGGTTGTGGCGGCAGCTCCTCTTGCCTTGATCCTATCTGTGATGTGGCAGGTTTGGAGAGCGGCCAGCGGCCACCCAACCACTGGTCACTCACCTTTCCCAGCCATTGCATGGCCATCCAGGTCGTGGTGGCAGCTCCTCTTGGCTTGGTCCCTATCAGTGGTGGGCAGGTCCAGAGAGCAGCCAGCTGTCCCCAACCACTGGTCACCGCCATTCCTGGCCATTGGGCTGCCTCCAGGTCGTGGCAGCGGGCTCCTCTGGCTTGGTCTATCGGTGGTGTGGCATTTCGAGAGCACCAGCGCCCCAAACCGCTTGTCGCCGCCATTCCCGGAAATTCTCGCGCCCTCCAGGTCGTGGCGGCGCGTAACTCCTTGGCTTGGTCGTATTGGTGGTTTGCAGGTCCGAGAACGGGTTAGCGGCCCCAACTGCTGGTCGCCGCCTTCCCAGCCGCTGTGTGTCTCCAGGTGTCGGCGCGCTTCTCTTGCCCTGGTCCTGCCGGTGGTGTGGCGGTTTGGTGAGCGCCAGCAGCCCCCAACTGCTGGTAGCTCCCGCCTTCCCGCCGTTGCAGGTCTCCACCAGGTGGCGCCGCCGAGCCCTCTTGGCCTGGTCCTGCCGGGTGTTGTGGCGGGTCCATGACCGCCAGCAGCCCCTCAACTGCTGGTCACCCGCCCTTCCCGGCCACGCGTGGTCTCCACCAGAAAATCGGCGACGCCCTCTTTGGCCTGGTCCTGCCGGGTGGTGTGGGCGGGTCCGTGACCGCCAGCAGCCTCCAACGGCTGGTCGCCGCCTCTCCCGCCGCTGCTGGTCTCCACAGGTGGCGGCGGCGGTTCTCTTGGCCTGGTCCTGTCGGGGTGTGGCGGGTCCAGTGACCGCCAGCAGCCCCCTTAACTGCTGGTCGCCCGCCCTTCCCGGCCGCTATGGTCTCACCAGGTGGCGCGCGCCTTGGCCAGGTCCTGTCGGTGGTGTGGGTCGTGGTCGGTGACCGCCAGCAGCCCCCAATTGCTGGTCGCCGCTCTTCCCGGGTTGTTGCGGTCCCACCACCAGGTGTCGGCCGCGTCTTCCTGGCCTGGTCCTGTCGGTGGCGTGGCGTCCTAACCGCCAGCAGCCCCAACTGCTGGTCGCCGCCTTCCCGCCATTGCGAGGTCTCCACCAGGTGTCGGCTGCGACTACCTGGCTTGGTCCTGCCAGTGGTGGGCGGGTCCGGTGACCGCCAGCAGCCCCAACTGCTGGTCGCCGCCTTTCCCAGCCGCTATGGTCTCCACCAGGTGTCGTGGGTGGCTTCTAGGCTTGGTACTGTCGGTGGTGTTATGGGTGGGTGACCGGCCAGCAGCCCTCAACCGCTGGTCCGCTGTTGAGGGTCTCCACCAGGTGTCAGTGGGCCCGCCGCTTGGACCTGTCGGTGGTGTGGCGGTCCGTGTGACCAGGTGCTGGTCGCTTTCGCCTTCCCGCCATTGCGGGTCTCCACCAGGTGTCAGCAGCTTGGTTGGTCCTGTCGGGGTGGTGTGGCGGTCCGTGACCAGCCAGCAGCCCCCCAATTGCTGGTCACTCACCCTTCCCGGCGCTGCGGTCCCACCGGATGTCGGGCGCGGCTCCTTCTAGGCTTGGTCCTGTCGGTGTGGGGGCGGGTCCGGCTGACCGCCAGCAGCCCCCAACTGCTGATCACTCGCCTTCCCGCAGCTGCGGGTCTCCACCAGGTGTCTGGCTGACGGCTTCTAGGCTTGGTCCTGGCGGTGGTGTGGCGGGTCCAGTAACCGCCAGCAGCCCCAACTGCTGGTCGCCGCCTTCCCGGCCGCTATGCGGTCTCCACCAGGTGTCAGCGGCGCTACTACTCTTGGCTTGGTCCTGTCGGCAGTGGCGGCGTCCGTTGGACCGCCAGCAGCCCCCAACTGCTGGTCGCCGCCTTCCCAGCCGCTATGGTCTCACCAGGTGTCGGCGCGGCTTCTTCTGGCTTGGTCCGCGGGTGGTGGTGGCGGTCCGTGACAGGCCAGCAGCCCCCAACTGCTGGTCGCTCCCTTCCCGGACGCCATGGTCTCCACCAGGTGCTGGGCGGCGCTACTCTAGGCTTGGTACTGTCGGTGGTGGCGGGTCCAGTGACCGGCCAGCAGCCCCCAACTGCTGGTCGCCGCCCTTCCCGGCAAGGCGGGTCTCCACCAGGTGTCGGGCGGCGGCTTCTCTTGGCTTGGTCCTGTCGGTGGTGTGGCGGGTCCGTGACCGGCCAGCAGCCCCCAACCGCTGGTCGCCGCCTTTCCCGCCGCGGTCCCCACCAGGTGCTGGCGGCGGCTCCTCTTGGCTTGGTCCTGTGGTGTGGGCGGTCCGAGACCGGCCAGCAGCCCCCAACTGCTGGTCGCCGCCCTTCCCGGCCGCTATGGTCTCCACCAGGTCGTCAGGCGCGTTTCTTCTCAGGCTTGGTCCTTGCCGGGGTGTGGCGGGTCCGTGGACCGCCAGCAGCCCATCAACTGCTGGTCGACGCCCTTTCCCGGCCGCCGCGGGTCTCCACCAGGTGTTGGCGGCGGCTTGGTCCTGTCGGTGGTGGCGGGTCCGAGACGCCAGCAGCCCCAACTGCTGGTCCCGCCTGGCCGCTATGGTCTCCACCAGGTGCCACGCGCTACTCTGGCTTGGTCCTGTCGGTGGTGCGGCGGATCCGGCCAGCAGCCTCCCAACTGCTGGTCGCCGCCTTCCCGGTAGTTGCAGGTCTCCACCAGGTGTCGGCGACGGCCTTCAGGCTTGGTCCTGTTGGTGGTGTGGCGGGTCCAGTGACCGCCAGCAGCCCCCCAACTGCTGGTCGCCGCCTTCCGCCGCGCGGGTCTCCACCAGGTGTCGGCGACGGCCTACCTAGGCTTGGTCCTGTCGGTATTGTGGCGGATCCAGTGACCGGGCCAGAAGCCCCCAATTGCTGGTCGCCGCCTTCCCGGCCGCTAGAGGGTCTCCACCAGGTGTCGGCGGCGGGCTACCTTGGCTTGGTCCTGTTGGTGGTGGTGGGGAAGCGGGTCCGGTGACCGCCAGCAGCCCCTCAACTGCTGGTCGACACCTTTCCTGGTTGCACGGTCTCCACCAGGTGCTGGCGCCGCCCTTCTTGGTTTGGTCCTGTCGTGGGTGGCGGGTCCGAGACCGCCCAGCAGCCTCAACTGCTGGTCGTCAGCCTTCCCGCCGCTATGGTCTCCACCAGGTGTCGGCGGCCGCTACTCTGGACTTGGTCCTGTCGGTGTGGGCGGGTCCGTGACCGCCAGCTGCCCCCAACTGCTGGTCGCCGCCGCCTTCCCGGACGCTAAGGTCTCCACCAGGTGCTGGCGATGGCTACTCTTGGTTTGGCAATTCGGTGGTGTGGCAGGTCCGGTGACTCGCCAGCAGCCCCAACTGCTGGTCGCTCGCCCTTCCCGGCCGCTGGGTCTCCACCAGGTGTCGGCGACGCGTTTCTCTTGGCTTGGTCCTGTCAGTGGTGTGGCGGGTCCGTGACCGCCAGCAGCCCTCAACTGCTGGTCGGTCGCCTTCCCGCCGCTACGGTCTCCACCAGGTGTCGGCGGCGGCTCCTCTAGCTTGGTCCTGTCGGTGGTGTGGCGGTCCAGTGACCGCCAGCAGCCCCAACTGCTGGTCGCCGCTTTCCCGCCGCCCTCCACCAGGCCGGGCGCAAGCGCTACTGGTTGGTCCTGTCCACCAGTGACCGCCAGCAGCCCCCAACTGGCTGGTCGCCGTCCTTGGTCCTGTCGGTGGTGGGCTTGGTCCGGTGACCAGTGACCGCCAGCAGCCCCCAACGCTGGTCGCCGTCGCCGCTTCCGCGGCCGCAGGCTTGGTCCTCCACCAGGTGATCCGGCAGCCAGAAGCTCCCAATTGCTGGCTTGGTTCCCGGTTGTTGGGGCCTGGTGTTATGGTCCTCTGGTGATCGCCAGCCAGCAGCTCTCAACTGCTGGTCGACGCTCTTCCTGGTCGCTACGGTCTCCACCAGGTGCTGGGCGGCGGTTCTCTTGGCTTGGTCCTGTCGGGTGGTGTGGCGGGTCCGAGATCAGGCCAGCAGCCCCCAACTGCTGGTCGCCGGGCTTCTTTCCTGCCGCTAGCGGTCTCCTACCAGGTGTCAGGCGACGCTACTCTTGGCTGGTCCTGTTTGCGCAGGGCGGGTCCGTGACCGCCAGTAGCCCCCAACTGCTGGTCGCCGCCTTCCCGGACGCTGCGGGTCTCACCAGGTGTGGCGGCGCTACTTCTAGGTTTGGTCCTGTCGGTGGTGTGGCAGGTCCGGGTGACTGCCAGCAGCCCCATAACTGCTGGTCGCCGCCTTCCCGCTTGCAGGTCTCCACCAGGTGTCGGCAGCCGTTTCCTCCTCGGCTTGGTCCTGTCGGTGGTGTGATTGGTCCGTGACCGCCAGCAGCTCCTCAACTGCTGGTCGACGCTTCTTCCCGGCCGCTACGGGTCTCCACCAGGTGTTGGCGCGGTCGCCTTCTTGGCTTGTCCTGTCGGTGGTGGGCGGTCCAGTGACCGCCAGCAGCCCTCAACTGCTGGTCGCCACCTTTCCGCCGCTTCGGTCTCCACCAGGTGTCGGCGGCGGTTACTCTTGGCTTGGTCCTGTCGGGTGGTGTGAAGGGTCCGTGACTGGCAGCAGCCCTCAACTGCTGGTCGCCGCCCTTCCGCAGTTGCGGTCTCCACCAGGTGTCGGCGACGGCCTACCTGGCTTGGTCCTGTTGGTGGTGCGGGCGGGTCTGGTGACCGCCAGCAGTCCTCCAACTGCTGGTCGCCGCCTTTCCCAGCCGTTGCGGTCTCCATCAGGTGTCGCGGCGGCTACCAGGCTTGGTCCTGTTGGTGGTGGCGGGTCCAGTGACCGCCAGCAGCTCCCCCCAATTGCTGGTCGCCGCCTCTTCCCGCCGCTATGGTGTCCACCAGGTGTCGGGCGGCGGCTACTCTAGGGTTTGGTCCTGTCGGGTGGTGTGGCGGTCCAGGACCGCCAGAAGCCCCCCTAATTGCTGGTCGCCGCCTTCCTCCCGCGTATGGGTCTCCACCAGGTGTCGGGCGGCGTGGTTTCCTCTTGGCTTGGTCCTGTCGGTGGTGTGCGGGTCCGTGACCGGCCAGCAGCCCTCAACTGCTGGTCGACGCCTTCCCGCCGCTGTTCGCCTCACCAGGTGCTGGCGGTGGCCTTCAGTCTTGGTCCTGTCGGGTGGTGTGGCAGGTCAGCAGACCGCCAGCAGCCCTCAACTGCTGGTCGCTCGCCTTCCCGGGCCGCTGTGGTGTCTCCACCAGGTGTGGCGGCCAGTGACGGCCAGCAGCCTCAACTGCTGGTCGGCCTGGCAGTCCTGTCGGCGGCGGCTGGCAGGTCGATCCAGTGACCGCCAGCAGCCCTCAACTGCTGGTCGCCGCCTTCCCCGCCGCTATGGTCTCCACCAGGTGTCGCCGCGGCTCCCTTCAGGCTTGGTCCTGTCGTCGGTGTGGTTGGTCCGTGACCGCCAGCAGCCCCCAACTGCTGGTCGCCGCCTTTCCCGGCCAAGTTGCGCGTATTCTACCAGGTGTCGCGACGGCTCCTCTAGGCTTGGTCCTGCTGGTGGTGTGGCAGGTCTGGTGACCGCCAGCAGCCCTCAACTGCTGGGTCGACGCTCTTTCCTGGCCGGGGGTCTCCGCCTCAGGTGCTGGCGCGCTCCTTCCTGGCTTGGTCCTGTCGGGGTGGTGGCGGTCCGACCGCCAGCAGCCCCCAACTGGGTCGCTCACCTTTCCCAGCGCCGTTTGGCCCCACCAGGTGTCGGCGGCGACTCCTCTGGCTTGGTCCTGTCGGTGGTGTGGCGGGTCCCGTGACTGCCAGCAGCCCCAACTGCTGGTCGCCAAGCCGCTAAGGGTCTCCACCAGGTTCCCTCTAGGCCGGTACTGGTCTCTGGTGACCGCCAGGTCAACTGCTATCCGCCTTCCCGGCTGAGGCCCCACCCAGGTGTCAGTGTCCTCTTTCGCTCGGTGGTGTGGCGGTCCGGGTGACCGCCAGCAGCCCCCAACTGCTGGTCGCCGCCTTCCCTGCCATTGCGGTCTCCACCAGGTGTCAGCAGCGGCTACTCAGGCTTGGTCCTGTCGGTGGTGGCGGGTCCGTGACCAGCCAGCAGCCCCCCAACTGCTGGTCACTGCCTCTTCCCGGCCGCTATGGTCTCCACCGAGGTCGGGTGGCCTTCCAGCCAGGCTTGGGTCCTGCCGGTGGTGTGCGGGTCCGGCTGACCGGCCAGCAGCGCCCCAACTGCTGGTCACCGCCCTTCCCGCAAAGGCGGTCTCTCCAGGTGCTGGGCTGATCCTCTAGGCTTGGTCCCGGTGGTGTGGCGAGTCCAGCAACCGCCAGCAGCCCCCAACTGCTGGTTGCTCGCCCTTCCCGGCCGCTGCAGGTCTCCACCAGGTGTCAGCAGCCGCATACTCCGGCTTGGTCCTGTCGGGTGGTGTGGGCGGGTCCGGGTGACCGCCAGCAGCCCCAACTGCTGGTCGCCGCTTCCTCCCGGCCAGGTGTCAGCGCGCCTTCTGGCTGGCTTGGTCCACCAGTTGTCGGCGGCTCTGAACTGCTGGTCGCTCGACTTGGGTCCTGTCGGTGGTGTGGTACTGTCCGGTGGTGTATGGTCGGGCCAGCAGCCTCTAACTGCTGGTCGCCGCCTCTTCCGCCGCTGGGTCTCTCACCAGGCGTCGGCTCCTCTCTTGGCTTGGTCCTGTCAGTGGTGTGGCGGGTCCGTGACCGGCCAGCAGCCCCCAACTGCTGGTCGCCGCTCTTCCCGTCAGCGCCTCCACCAGGTGCGGGCGGCGTCTCCTGGCTTGGTGCTGTCGTGGTGTATGGTCCGAGACCGCCAGCAGCCCCGCTCCCGTCTAGGCATGGTCCGCCGGTGGCGGCGGTTTCTCTTGGCGGTCCAGGTGGTGTGGCGCCAGTAGCCCTCAACTGCTGGTCGCCGCCTTCCCGCCGCTACGGTCTCCACCAGGTGCTGGCGCGCCCTCTTGGCTTGGTCCTGTCGGCGGTGTGGCGAACCGGGAGACCGCCAGCAGCCCCAACTGCTGGTCGCCGCCTTTCCGCCGCCGCGGTCTCCACCAGTGCCAGGGCGGCGACGCTCATGGCTTGGTCCTGTCGGTGGTGGGCGGGTCCGGTGACCGCCAGCAGCCCCCAACTGCTGGTCGCCGCCCTTCCCGGCGCTATGGTCTCCATCAGGTGCGGCGCGGCTACTTCTCAGGCTTGGTCCTGTTGTGGTGTGGCGATCCAGTGACCGCCAGCAGCCCCTCAACTGCTGGTCGCCGTCTTCCTCCGCCGCGGTGTCCACCAGGTGTCGGCGACGGCGGCTACTCTAGGCTTGGTCCTGTCGGTGTGGCGGGTCCAGTGACCGCCAGCAGCCCCCCAACTGCTGGTCGGTCGCCCTTCCCGGCCGCTGAGGGTCCCACCAGGTGTCGGTGCGGCGTGCCCCAGGCTTGGTCCTGTTGGTGGTGGGCGGTCCGTGACCGCCAGCAGCCCCCAACTGCCGGTCGCATCACCTTCCCGGTCAGTTTCGGTCTCCACCAGGTGTCGGCGGCGGCTCCTCTGGCTTGGTCCTGTCGGTGGCGGGTCCGGCGACCGCCAGCAGCCCCAACTGCTGGTCGCCGCCTTCCCGGCTGCTGCGGGTCTCCACCAGGTGTCGGCGACGGCTACTCTTGGCTTTGTCCTGTCGGTGGTGTGGCGGGTCCGTGACCGCCAGCAGCCCTCCAACTGCTGGTCGCCGCCTTTCCCGGCCGTTGCGTCTCACCAGGTGTCGGGCGCGGCTACCTTTGGTTTGGTCCTGTCGGTGGTGTGGCGGGTCCGGGTGACTTGCCAGTAGCCCCATAACTGGGTCGCCCCTTCCCGGCCGTTGCGGTCTCCACCAGGTGTCGGCGCGCTCTCTGGCTTGGTCCTGTCGGTGGTGGCGGGTCCGTGACCGGCCAGCAGCCCTCAACTGCTGGTCGATCGCTCGCCTTTCCGGCCATTGCGGGTCTCTCCAGGTGTGGCGGCGTGGATCCTCTTGGCTTGGTCCTGCAGTGGTGGGCGGTCAGAGATCGCCAGCAGCCCTCAACTGCTGGTCGCCGCCTTCTGGCCGCTGCAGGTCTCCACCAGGTGTCGGCGGCCGTACTCTCGGCTTGGTCCTGTCGGTGGTGGCGGGTCCGGTGACCGCCAGCAGCCCTCAACTGCTGGTCGCCGCCCTTCCCGCCAGTTGGCGGTCTCCACCAGGTGTCGGCGGCCGCTTCTCTTGGCTTGGTCCTGTTGGTGGTGTGGCGGTCCAGTGACCGCCAGCAGCCCTCAACTGCTGGTCGCCGCTTTTCCCGGCCGCTGGCGTGGTCTCCACCTGGTGTCGGGCGACGCTACCTTCAGGGCTTGGTCCTGCCGGTGGTGTGGCGGTCCGACCGCCAGCAGCCCCCAACTGCTGGTCGCCGCGCCTTCCCTGCCGCGCGGGTCTCACCAGGTGTCGGGCGACGCTACCTGGCTTGGTCCTGTCAGTGGTGTGGCGGGTCTGGGACCGGCCAGCAGCCCTCAACTGCTGGTCGCCGCCTTTCCCGCCGTTGCGGGTCTCCACCAGGTGTCAGGCGGCGTCTCTCTAGGCTTGGTCCTGTCGGTGGTGTCGGGTCCAGGTGACCGGCCAGCAGCCCCCAACTGCTGGTCGCTCGCTCTTCCCGCCGCTGGTCTCCACCAGGTGTCGGCGACGGCTCCTTCTAGGCTTGGTCCTGTCGGTGGTGTGGGCGGGTCCTGTGACCGCCAGCAGCCCCCAACTGCTGGTCGGTCGCCTTTCCCGGCCGCGTTGCGCGTCTCCACCGGTGTCGGCGGCAGCTTCTTCAGGCTTGGTCATATCGGTGGTGTGGCGGCCCTGTGGAGTGCCAGCAGCTCCCCAACTGCTGGTCGCCGCCCTCCCGGCCGCTGCGGGTCTCCACCAGGTGTCGGCGGCAGCTTCTAGGCTTGGTCGTGTCGGTTGTGTGGCAGGTCCTGTGAGCGGCCAGCAGCCCCCAACTGCTGGTCGCCGCCTTCCCGCCCGCTGGGCGCTGCCACCAGGTGTCGGGCAGCGGCCCTCTTGGCTTGGTACGTATCGGGTGGTGTGGCGGGTCCGGGTGGAACGCCAGCAGCCCCAACTGCTGGTCGCTCGCCCTTCCGGCTGCTGCGGGTCTCCCAGGTGTCGGCGCAGCTTCTCTAGGCTTGGTACGGTCGGTGGTGGTGGCGGGTCCAGTGGAGCGCCAGCCCCCAACCGCTGGTCGCCGCCTTCCCGCCCGCTGCGCGGTCTCCAGAGGTGTCGGGCGGCAGCTCCTCAGGCTTGGTACTGTCGGGTGGTGTGGCGGGTCGGTGGAGCGGCCAGCAGCCCCATCTGCTGGTCGTCGCCTCTTCCCACCCGCTGCTGGTCTCCACCAGGTGTCGGCGGCAGCTTCTCTTGGCTCGGCCGCATCGGGTGGTGTGGCAGGGTCCGTGATTGGCCAGCAGCCCTCAACTGCTGTCGCCGCCCTTCCCGGCCGCTATGGTTCCACCAATTGTCGGCGGCAGCCTTCTTGGCTTGGTACTATCGGGTGGTGTGGCGGGTCCAGTGAGCGGCCAGCAGCCCCAACTGCTGGTCGCCGCCCTTCCCTCCGCTATGGTCTCTGCAGGTTTCGGGCGGCAACTCCTCTGGCTCGGTCGTTGGGGTGGTGTGGCGGGTCCTGTGATCGGCCAGCAGCCCCCAACTGCTGGTCGCCGCCTCTTCCCGCCGCTGCAGGTCTCCAGATGTCGGGCGGCAGCTCCTGGTCTTGGTCGTCGGTGGTGTGGCGGGTCCGGTGGAGCGGCCAGCAGCCCCCAACTGCTGGTCGCCGCTCTTCCCGCCGTTGCTAAGGTCTCCAGATGTCGGGCGCAGCTCCTCTTGGCTTGGTCGTATCGTGGTGTGGCGGGTCCGGGTGACCAGCCAGCAGCCCCCAACTGCTGGTCGCCGCCCTTCCTCCGCCGCTGCGGTCTCCACCGGGATGTCGGGCGGCAGTTACTCTTGGCTTGGCCGTAACGGCTGCGTGGCGGGTCGCGGAGCGACCAGCCAGCAGCCCATCTGCTGCTGGTCGCCGCTCTTCCCCGCCGCTGCAGGTCTCTCCAGGTGTCGGCGGCAGCTTCTCTTGGCTTGGTCAGACGGTGGTGTGGCGGTCCGGTGGACCGCCAGCAGCCCCAACTGCTGGTCGCCGCCTCTTCCCGCCTGCTAAGTTGTCGCCGTCTTCTAGGCTTGGTACTGCTTCGCTGGTCTGGCGGGTCCGGTGACCGGCAAATAGAAAAATATGGGCTAGAAACTTGATGAGGAAAAATTCTGAAATGAAGAGTGAACACTTGGTACTGTCGGCGTGGTCTTGCATCCGGTACACCCACAGACTCCCTCCTCCTGGTCTACCTATCCTTCCTGCCTTTCCCTCCTCTACCAGGTGTCCACAGCCTCACATGGTACCCCTTGCATCCGTGGACACACAAACAATTGAGTCGCGCCCATACCACCGCTCACTCCACCAGTTGTCGGGCGCCAGCTTCTCTAGGCTTGGTACTTGCACAGGAAACGGGTCCGTGACGTCCATGCCTCAACTTTATTGCCCTCTTTCCCGGCCGTGGATCTCCTACCAGGTGTCGTCACACACTTGGGAGTGTCGGTGTGGGGTCCGCGACTGACGCTGCCCCCAACTGCTGGTCGCCGCACTTCCCGAACGCTTGTTACAGCGCCGGGCGAACTTTAGGGCGTGGTATTGTCGGTGGTGGGTGTCCAAGACCGCCAGCAGCCGCCGTCTGGTCGCCGCCTATGGCCCTGGGAACCACCAGGTCACCACTTTAAGAGGGGCAAAACAATGAGCAGCAGCAAAGTGGTCGCCGCCTCTGCCGCTTGGTCTAATGAGGTGTCGTGTTCCCAGGCTTGGTACTGCGGTGGTGCTCTTGATCCACGGGCCCCTTAACTGCTTGTCTGTTCTTCCTGGCTAACCTCCCACCAGGTGTCGGCGGCAGCCTTAGGCTTGGTACTGTCGGTGGCGTGGCGGGTCCGCAGACCAGCCAGCAGCCCTAACTGCTGGTCGCCGATGTTTCCCTGTTGTTGCAGGTCTCACCAGGTGTCTGGTGAGCTTCTGAAGACGGGTAGTCGAGGAGGGCGGGTCCGCGATTCCAGGCCCCAAGGTCCAGCTGAGGAGCTGCGGACCTACAGTTGACCTGGTGTTAGTGTTATATGTGAAGGTCTTGGCCGCAATCCAGCTTCAACTTGGGGCTTCAGAAGACCTCACCAGGTGTAGTATAGTAACAGCTTGGTAGACGGTGGTGTGGCTGGTCCGGTGAGCCAGAGATAATTGCTGGTCGCCGCCTCTTCCCGGGTCGGTTGCCCAGGTGTCGGGCAGCTTCTCTCCACTTGGTACTGTCGGTCAAAGAAGCATCATCCTCCACCAAACCTCTTCTGGTCGCTCCCTTTCACTTTTATCTCCTACCATTTAATTCTCTGCTCTGGCCTGGTACTGTCGGTCCTCTAACAGGTTCTGATCCCAAGCTTTCTTCACTGGTCCTCGTCATCTATCCTTAGGGTCTCCACCAGGTGCCCATACCATCTTTTGTTCATTGCCGGTGGTATGTCATCCGTGATCGACCAGCCCCCAACTTCTGGTCGGGCTCTTCCCGCTTCCTCAACCAGGTGCCAAAACGTCACTTGGTACTGCTTTCTCCAGGTCTGATCGCCAGTAGCCCCCAACTGCTGGTCGCCTGGCCGTTGAGCTTGTCGGCTCGTCAGCTTCTCTTTGCCTGTAGCTCTTCCGTGACTCATGAATCCATACTGCTGTTTCTCCGCCCCTTCCCGCCGCTTCATCTCATCCAGGTATCCTCTCTAAAATTTTCAATCCATGGTCTGTCGGTGGTTAATTCCGTGACCGTGGGTAAGCAGCTCCCCCCAACTGACTGGTCGCCTTGCCGCTTATATATACACCATTCGGGCAGCAGCTCTCAGGCTTGGTACAGTCCGGTGGCTGGCATTTCTGATCTCTTCCCCCCATCTCTGACCGTTTTTTTATTGAGATGGAAGGTCGTTTAAAGGAGACTGTCTAGGCTTTATCGATTTTTGTGGTCCAAAAATGCAGCAGCATAAAATGTGGTCGCCAATATTGTAGGGCCCCACACGGGAAGTGCAACAACAGGGAAATTTCCGGGTTGGGTGACGGGTCCGTGACCGCCAGTAACATCATGCTGGTCGCCGCCTAATTCTAGGTAGTTGAATTGTTCTACCAGGTGTCTGAAAGACAGAAGTTTTTACTATTTTGTCTAAATTTTTGCGGTCCGTGACCACCAACAGGCCCTTAAATTCTGGTCAAAATATTTCCTTTCCAAGAATCTCCACCAGGTTTCGGCGTTATAGGCTTGGTACTGGTAAATGCGGGTCCGGTGACTGGGAGCAGCCCCAACTGGTCGCCGCCTTTCCGCCGCAATCCGCACCAGGTTTGCGCAGCTTCAGGCTTGGTACTTTCGTCATTTGAAATGTATGGGTCCGTTTTTCAGCAAACTGCTGGTCGCCGCCCTTCCCGGCCGTTGCGGGTCCTCATTAGCTTACAGCTTTCATTGGTTTCGGTATAATTTCAAGTTTATCATGTGCCCGATTTACCTTATATAGAAGGATGATGAAATTAACTTGCTAAAGAATTTAGGAAAAGAATAATTTTAAACCCATTATTTTTATTCAGAACAGAGAGGAGTACATTTGATAATATGTTATCCTTAAACTGACTACTTTTAAATTTAAGAAAATTATATATGCAGACCCCTTGATATTTTGAATATACTGAATGATAAAATAAACAGGTCGCTTAATTTGTTTCTGGTCATTATATTTATGACAAATGAAGAATACAAATCAATCAATTAATGTTGTTCCTATTTTTTATACGGATTACTGAAGATCCATAAACCGAACGTTCCCTTTAAGACCGGTCGTTGCTTACAATACCCCATCATATAATTTAGCGAAATTTGAGTAATACTTTTATACTATAACAGACACTACTTATTCTCTAAAAAATCATCATGAATGAGTAAAATGACTTAAAGCATTTGAATATACCCAAAATAATTTTTATGGGTTTTGATATTGAATCTGTATTTACGAACATGCCTCTTAATGAAACCACTGACATAGCAGGAATGAAAATGTAGGGATGGGAAACACTTCCTCGAGATTTGCCTAGATTAAGTTCAAAACATTTGCAGGCAACGTGTAAAGATACATACGTACTTCATGTTTAATGATGAGTTGTATTTAAGTAATGGGGTAGCAATGTGGCAGCCCAATTTCATGTAATTTTTGTTAATTTGTTTTTAGGTTTTCATGAGGGAAAGTGGTTGGAGGATTGCCCATCACATTTCAAACCTTTGCTCTGTAAGGATTTGTAGATGATAATATTTTAATTTTTGAAAATGAACACCAGGCTGATAGTTTTCTTCACTGCCTAAATAGCAAACATGAAATATAAATTTACTTTTGATAGAGATTAATAATAAGATGCCATTTTTAGATATTTCATTGGCAATCCGAAAGTTCATTCTATGTTTACAGAAAACCCACTTTTTTCAGTATTAGGTTTGAGTTTTTTAGTCAGTCCAAACATTTTCAAAGTAAATGCAGTTAATACCTTAATCTATGGGCTTATAATTTATGCTCCAATTTCACTTTGTTTCATGAGGAGATGGAATTTTTGGTAAAATTTTTCGCAGATAATGGTTATCCAGCCAATTTGGTCTTTAAACATATTAGGTTGTTTCTGGAAGGTGTTTACAGTCCAAAAATGCCAGTTGTTGCAGTTCTAAATGAGTTTTATTATTAACTACCTTACATTTGGTGTACCAATGAAGCAACTTGAGAGGGAACTGAAATACTGTTTTGACAGATTTTAGCCACAGATTACTTTTAAATTCATTTTTAGTAATGATTTGCCAACAAAAATTTTACTACCTTTCAAAGATAAACTGCCTGATTTATTGCGTTCTATTGTTTACTATTATACATGCCCAACTGCTAAGTTGGGTATTTGTCCCATAAAGGCGCTCAAAACGATACTGCCAGCATGCAGGGATTCAGTGACAAGGCAGGTAGACACTTAGCAGTCAAGCAGCAGTCTTCCATCCGTGAACATTGCAGTAGATGCAATCAGGCAAGACTAAGTATAAGGGATTTTAAAATTGTAGATTCATGCTTCAATAATGTCTGATTTAAGGATTTTAGAATCTATATATATTCACAAACTTAAGCTCCCAACTCAACCAAGATCAGTCTTCCTTTCCTTTATCTATAATCTACTGATTTTCTATCCGCTTTTTGCATTCCAGTCTCTAAGCAGATTTATCTATTGTGTCATTTTTCTTTGTGTTGGTCTTTTTTTTCATGTTTCTTAGTTCTGTGATTTATTTGATTTTTTTTATCGTCTGAGTTTATTTTTTCTTAGTTTTATTGGCTATTGTAATTCATTGAATCGTGGGCTATTTTAAGTCTCTATGTTTTCTTTTGAGTAGTGTTTTTTTATGGTAGCGTAGTTTATAAAAAAATTATTCTCGAGTGTGACCTTTCTTTTGATTTTGTATTTTTACTATAGCAGAGTCTACTGGGCTCTTGTGCAGCTGTTAGTCCGCCCACTGCACGTCACTGATTGGCTAGATCCTCGGGAGGTGAATGACGTCACACTAGTTAACAGTCCAAATGATTACCAGTATGGATTTGACTCTGTTCGGTCATACAGGTCGTATGAAACGATGACAATTGTAGATTTGCTCCCGGAGTTTCATGTGCAATTAATATCTCCTGATAAGATATATTAAGTTATTATATATCATTAGGAAGACTGCTGATCTGCGCATCTTTTTTTTTTTTTTATCATGCGGAGCCTAAATACACAAGCATCTTGCTTTTTTATTTTTAAATTGGTGTTGGCCTAAATAAGCGATCCCCCATAGACCACATTAATTGAAATGAAGCATAGACTTATGCAGCCATGTTAAATGTTAACATCATTGAGAGATTAGGCCTACACGTCAGTTTCTTATATTTTGAGGCAGTGACAGGTAATAGGACTACACATCAAATTTTTACATTTCGATGCAATGACAGGGGATAGACCTACACGTCAATTTCTTATATACTGAGGCAATGACAGGTCATAGGACTACACATTAAATTCTTATATTTTGAGACATGACAGAGCATGGGCCTAACACGTCAGTTTCTTATTGCAAATTGTTTTTTTCCCGTATCTGTTGGAAATAGAGCATGACTGTCTCAGTCCTTACACACAACTGTCAAACTGCTTTCAGTGAAATATATTGAAAATATATTTACAAAAGGGATAACAAATTATATTACTGTGATAGTGAATATAAGGCTGCTGTAGCATTTCTACGAAAATGAAGGCTGTGGTAGGAAGGCATCATAAGATACGTAACGAAATAAGAAAAAATAATTGATAGCTGAAAAAGTTATGTATGAGATGATCCAAACCAGTCTGCGAGTAGCCCATGATATTCAATTGCTTTTGGGAGCATTCTTACAGATTACCCTGTTGGACAAAAGGACACATGAGTCAGTAAATTCTCTCTCTCTCTCTCTCTCTCTTGTTAGGAGAATATTGAGCGTAGACTGTACTCATAAAGATCCCGATTACTTTTAATTAAAACAAATGACTAAATTTCAATTAACAAGAGTAGGCAGATAATTCTTTACACCAGTGTTTTATGAATAGGTCTATGTTTAATCTGCAATGTTGGGTCATCACATGAAAAGTTTTCGAAAACACAAAACTACAAGCACCATAACAACAAAAACAAAAATAAGAATAACCACAATAAAACGACTGAGTATAAGATAGGCCTATAATCCAAACACCATAAGTGAGTACCGACAACAAGAAATAGGACATTATAGGTCTACGTCCATTTTTATGATCCTGTTATTTCGAAAGCAGATAACGTCCTTAAGAAAGTTCTCAGCAAATTATATCTAATACGACTCGTACAGCCTATTATACTGAAACTTTAAGTTAAACATAAGCATATTCTGGTTTTGTAGAGTGCCGTCACTGCTTGTCATCCCTCCGAATGTGTCAACGATTGCAATGAAATCGATTTTATGACTTAAAAAGTTGTAAAATTTCCTAAAATCAATATGAAATATCAGTCTGCGTAGCTCTGAGAAAGTCTTTGTGTTTAAGTTTAGAATGGTGAACACGCTTGACAATATCAGACGGTAATTATCACTGTCCAGTGATTTAAGTGCACCGATTCGAACGCAGACATTCCCTGTGTCATCTCCGTATTCAGGTGAACCTCATTTACGAAGCACAACACTCTAGCATCGCGGAACACTCCTGACTTCGTTTATATTTTCCTTTTTTTTTACCACCTTTATTGAGATGCGTATTACGATTTTATTTCAGGGGATAAAATAACGTTTCCTTTTGATAACCTGCAGAACGTATTTTAGTTCGGTACAACAACCATTGCAGTATTAATGAACAAGAAAAGAGCCACAGATTAACCAACTTTTCGAAACTGTTGCCAACCAATTAGCTTTAAGGGATGGTCATGACGTAAGCAGTGGGCGGGGCTTAACTGCAAAGAGCGCTGGACTTTGCTATAGTTGTGGCCTAAATCGGATCTCTTCGACCAGGAGCCAAACTGGCTTGTGTGTATGTGTGTGTGTGTGAATACACTAACCATATCGATAGTACGACCACACTTACTTTCTCCTGTAATCTGAATAGAATAGAATAGAAGACAGAATTTAGGCCAAAGGTCAAGCGCTTGGACCTATGAGGTTATTCAGAGCTGAAGTGGAAATTGACAGTCAGAAGGTTTGAAAGGTGTAATAGGAAGAAAACCTCGCAGCTGCACTATGAAACAATTGTTGAAGAGGATGGAAAGTCAGATCGAAGCAAGAGAATAAGAACGGAGGTCCAGTAAAAAGGAATGAAGGAAGTTGCAGCTAGGGGGCGAAGGGAAGCTGCAAAAACCTTAAGTAATGCCTACAGTGCACCGCGTGAGTTATTGTAGATAGTGCCTAAATTGGTTCGCTTCGGCAGAGAACTAAATAAGCTTGTCCATATATATATATATATATATATATATATATATATATATATATACATATATGTATATATATATATATATATAAATATATATATATATATATATATATATATTTATATATGTGTGTGTGAGTGATTATACATACATAATACATAAATATATATATATATATATATATATATATATATATATATATATATATATATATATATATATATATATATATATATTACACGCACAGCAAAACTTCTATTTCTCTCTCCTGAAATCTGAAGGTAATCCTAAACTCAAAAACGAAGCGTATAGCTCCCGAGATCCTCGCCCCCCCCACCAAGCAAGACCCTTCAAAATATCCTAAATGCGAAGGAAGCGTTTTCATTAGCTTTCGTATTTCTTGTCCAAGGATCCTGATCTTCATCATCAAAGATACGGTGCCTTTAAAGAATAACAGCTTCCCCTTTTTCTTCGGGATGGATTAAGCGATAGGAGATGAGAGGTTGATATGAAGGGAGGAGGAAAGATGGTAAGAGAGAGTGAGGGAGGAGGAGGAGGAGGAGGAGGAGGAGGGAGGAGGAGGAGGAGGAGGAGGAGGAGGAGGAGGAGGAGGGAGTGAAAGTGGGGAAATACTGACTGGCTGATTGACTGATGCGAATGAGACGGAGAAGAGCAAAGGAGAGAGAGAGAGAGAGAGAGAGAGAGAGAGAGAGAGAGAGAGAGAGAGAGACAGGAGATGGGGTGGGAGGGAAAGGAGAGTGAAAGGACACGGGAAAAGCGACAGGGAAAGAAAGTAATTAGAAAAGAAATAATGAGAATAAGTGCGTATAAACGAGAGAGAGAGAGAGAGAGAGAGAGAGAGAGAGAGAGAGAGAGAGAGAGAGAGAGGAGATGTGGTGAAAGGGAAAGGAGAGTGAAAGGACACTGGAAAAGGGACAGGGAAAGGACAGTAATTAGGCAAGAAATAGTGAGAATAAGTGCGTCTAAACGAGAGAGAGAGAGAGAGAGAGAGAGAGAGAGAGAGAGAGAGAGGAGAGAGAGAGAGAGAGATTGAAAAGGGGATGTGAGGGGAGGGGTGCTAGAATATGGGGAGGTGGGGGTTGGGGTAGTTAGGTAGTACAGAGCGCATTAATGAAAGATCAAACGTTATGATAAACAGGGACTTTTTTCCACACGTACCGTTTGCCTAATGAATTGAATATCGAAATTCTTTAATCAGAGGAGTCATAATCTACTAAACATCGATAATTTTCCATTTGCCGGTGCGTTTTTGATAGAAAAAAGTATCTAAAGGAATTCTAAAATCGTTGTGTACATCTTTTTTAGATATCGAAATTCTATACGAATGATAATCTGCTACGTATCTAATAATTATTTTTTTTATCAGTGTACTTTTAAATGAAAACAAAATACATATAATTTTTCGCACACACATTTGTTCTGGCTATCGAAATCCAATAAGAGGAGTCATATCCTGCTTAATCTGGTTAATCTATTGACTGATTTATTGAAATAATTTCATGCAAAAATATAATAATAAAAATTAATTAACATTTATTCTTGGGTATCGAAATTCTATGCGATGGGTCATAATCTGGTGAACATAACCAATAACTAAAGTTCTTTGCGTACTCTTTTTATTCGCGGAAAAAAATTTCTAGAAACAATTAAGAGAAAATTTCAAAAATATATTCCGGTTACATCGAATAAGTTCTTGGCAGACTTATCTAACAAGTTAAATGTCATTTTTTTTTTAGTTTTCTGCAAAAGAAAACTATTGAGATGGCTTTGTCTGTCCATCAGCACTTTTTCTGTCCGTCCTCAGATCTTGAAAACTACTGAGGCTAGAGGGCTGCAAATTGGAAAGTTGATCATCCACCCTACAATCATCAACCATACAAAATTTGCAGCTCTCTAGCCTCAATAGTTTTTTTTTTTATTTTATTTAAGGTTAAAGTTAGTCATAATCGTACTTCTGGCACCGGAACGTTGCTGAAAGTGTCATGGGCCGCGACTAAGAGTTTCATGGGCCGTGGCTGAGGGTTTCATATTACATAATACGCTGTAGAGAAAAATCGATTGCGCCGAAGAAACTTCGCCTCATTTTTACTTATTTTCATTCCAATGCAGTTTTTCAAAGCTCGCATCGGCATATTTCATGAATTTCTTATTTCTACTGAAATATACGTAGTTAATTTTAGTATTTATTCCTTTCAACAGCGATGAAAATTCGCAGCACTGACAAATAAATAAAACATAATCATACGACCTCTGCATTTTGCCCTTCACGTCTTGTTTTACCTCAAGTTGAAACCGAGATACTTGAAACTAACAACACACAGATCTAGTGGTTGTGACACTCCACGTCCCCAGCGAGGAGGCTGACTCTTACGCAAGACAAGAGCACTTTTGGCATGTTCATATCTTGTTCATTCCTATTGTGCCTATGATAACCTAAGCAACGAACGAGGAACCGAGGCCTAAGTAACGAACGTAGAACCGAGGCCTAAGCAACGAACGTGCAACCGAGGCCTAAGTAAAGAACGGGGGGCCGAGGCCTAAGTAACGAACGTGGCACTGAGCCCCAAGCAACGAACGTGGAACCGAGGCCTAAGCAACGAACGTGCAACCGAGGCCTAAGCAACGCGTGCAAAAGGCCTAAGCAACGAACGTGGAACTGAAAGAACGGGGGCGGAGGGCAAAGGCCTAAGTAACGAACGTGGCACTGAGCCCCAAGCAACGAACGTGGAACCGAGGGCGAACTGGAAAGGGCCTAAGCAACGAACGAGGTGCGTTAACGAACGTAGAAACCGAGGCCTAAGCAACGAACGTGGAACCGAGGCCTAAGCAATGCAACCGAGGCCTAAGTAAAGAACCGAGGCCTAAGTAACAACGTGGCACTGAGCCCCAAGCAACGAACGTGGAACGTGCAACCGAGGCCTAAGCAACGAACGTAGAACCGAGGCCTAAGCAACGAACGTAGAACCGAGGCCTAAGCAACGAACGTGGAACCGAGGCCTAAGCAACGAACGAACTAAGTAAGAACGGGGGCGGATTTAAGTAACGAACGTGGCACCGAGGCCTAGCAACGAACGTGGAATTAACGAACGTGCAAAGGCCTAAGCTTAACGAACGTGCGAGGCAACGAACGTGGAACCGAGGCCAACGAGTCAAACCAGGGCCTAAGCAACGAACGCCAGCAACGAACGAGAACCGAGGCAACTAATGGAAACGAACGTAGAACCGAGGCCTAAGCAATGAGCGTAGAACCGAGGCCTAAGCAATGAACGAGAACGTAGAACCGAGGGCCTAAGCAACGAACGTGAAACTGAGGCCCATGCAACGAAGCAACGCAATGAACGTAGAACCGAGGCGTGGAACCGAGGCAACAAACGTAGAACCGAGGCCTCAGCAGCGAACGAGGAACTGAGGCAACAAACGTGGAACCGAGACCTAAGCAACGAACGTAGAACCGAGGCCTAAGCAACGAACGTGCATCCGAGGCCTAAGCAACGAACGTAGAACCGAGGCCTAAGCAACGAACGTAGAACCGAGGCCTAAAAGAACGAACGTGTGCAAACGAACGTGGAACCGAGGCCTAAGCAACCGAGGCCAGGCAACGAACGTGGAACGTGGGGCCGAGGCTAAGCAGCGGGCGTGGAAGCAACGAACGTTGGGTCGAGGCCTTAGCAACGATAACGAGGTAGAACCGAGGCCTTAGCAAGTATGGTAAGCAAGAACGTGGAACTGAGGCCTAGACAGAAACGTAGAACCGAGGCCTAAGCAACAAACTTGGAACTGAAGAACTGGTTGACTTATTGGGTTGCATGTGGGACCTAAGCAACGAGGTAGAGAAAGGCGTAGAACCGAGGCCTTAGCAAGTATGGTAGAACCGAGGCCTAAGCAACGAACTTGGAACTGAAGAACTGGTTGACTTATTGGGTTGCAGCCTAGGTAGAGAAAGGCGTGGGGCTAGCACCCTCATACAGGAAAACAGCCAGTAAAACTGGAGGGGTAGCTGGTTTTTCTGTGAGGTTTTGCTTTTATAAGGCTGGATATATTTCACTCCACTTCCTTCCATACTAGGAATTTTCAGCCCAATTTCCCGTCTAGTCCATGTCTTTAATGTGGCCTTTCGCCTTGATGTTCTCAGCCCTCCTACTGGCTTTCGTCATACTGCTGCTTTTATACTCGATTCGTCAATGATTAAACACTTTCTCTGCCGTTTTCATCCCATGTCCCGACCATCTCAGTCTACATTTCAAAATCTCCTTCCTTCATTTTGTAATGTCCTTGTGTTTCCAGCTGGTATAAAAGTACTAACCTTGCACATGCACTATGTATTTTTTTTTCTTTTATGTTATTTATCACTGTATATGTATACATACCTATCTATCTATCTGTCTATATATCTATATATCTATATATTATATATATATATATATATATATATATATATATATATATATATATATATATATATATATATAGAGAGAGAGAGAGAGAGAGAGAGAGAGAGAGAGAGCTTGTACCACCTACCTCTGAGTACACTTCCAAACTTCAAGAGGGCTCTGATTCCGAATAAAAACTTTTTTGCCGCTTTACATCACTAACTTTCATAAAATTGCTTGAGAAAAAGGGAATCAGGGCAATGATGGTATTCGCTTGTATTAGTAAAAAAAAAAAAAATAAAATGGGGTTTTCCCCCTTTCTTTTTGTCTATTTTTTATATAAATGTAAATGGGATTTTCCCCCTTTTATATTTGTCTATATTTTTATATAAATGTAAATATATATATATATATATATATATATATATATATATATATATATATATATATATATATATATATATATATATATATATATATATATGTTTATCTCGAACTGTACTTACTTCAGTGTTAAAGCCCAGTACTCATGACAGGGGTTGTTCCACTACAAGACTCAACCCTTTTGGGCGTCCTGTATATGTATGTTTTACTGATGCTAGGCCCTCACAGGATGGGAGGAGGTGTCCAATAAACTAACCTCTCACGAGGCAAAATTCAAAGTTCTGTCCTCATGTTGTCAGTTAAATAAATATATACAAGCTACACCCTCGACCTCTGTCGCAGATACACCCTGCTCTTGTTTTCCTCCTCTAACTTTACCACCAGGACACATGAAATCCTATGATGAAGAAACCATCATCTCAAAAAGAAGCAGAAGAAGGAGAAAAAAGTCAAATGAAAACGAAAGAAGACCTTCGCCCGGAAGAAACAGGACCGAAAATTCCGCGACAATCCCGCCTCCCTCGGGAGAGGGAGTGATGTATTATGACTCCTATCACCTGACAGCTCCTTAAAAGATATACTGGTCCCCTGTGGGAGGGAGGGAGAGAGGGAGAGAGGAAGGGAGGGGGTGATCACGAAGGGCAAGGGGGACACGACTAGAAGTCAAGGACAAGAAGAGGTGATGCATTATTGAATGAACTTGAAACTTATTCTTAAGTTTTTCTATTTTTGAGGTATTCGATTTCCAGGGGTTTCTGGCAGACTGTGCTGGCTTTTTCTTCGCCTTCTTACTACCACTATTATTATTATTATTATTATTATTATTATTATTATTATTATTATTATTATTATTGGCGAAGACATCCACAATGGTGTAAGTGTAAATATATATTAAAAATATATATCTACACTTCCACCGTTGTGGATGTCTACCGTTTTTGTGACTCGTGCTATCATGAGATTTTTATGGAATATTATTATTATTATTATTATTATTATTATTATTATAAATACAATCACTGAGAACAAAGTATACTGGCCATTAGCCAGCTGAGCAAGATGCAACAGTCGAGAAATTCAGAGAAAATAATATTCAGGAATAAAGGTCAGTGTAAAGGAACTCTCCGAAATCCTACCTCCACCAGAGGCAAAGAAATTGATTTTAAAACCAAACTTCTGTTCTCAAGTCGAAGAAAAAAAATTTGTTATCGTGTAAACTGAAAATAACTCTAAAAACTGCCCTGTCTCACTGATAATTTAAAAAATGACAAAAGAACCTGCATCAGCTTCATAGCCTATTTAAGAAAATTTTAAATTAATTTTTCAGTGACCCGAAGCACGACGCCCTGAACCTCTGAATTCTACATCTGTGTTGCTCCGAACTATTCTGGAATATTATACTGGAATTGGAATACCAAGCTTGGGCCAAAGGCCAAGCGCCGGGATACATGAGGTCAATCAGCGTTGAAAATAAAACTGAAACAATTTTTAGAAGGTGGAAAGACAGATGGAAGAAAGAGAATATGAACGGAGGTAAAGTAAAGGAAGTAGAGTAAAAGAATTGAAAGGGGCTGCAGCTTGATGCCGAAGGGAAGCTGCAAAGAACCTGAAAGTAATGCCTACAGTGCCCCGCACGCGGTGCGCTGACGGCACTAGCCCCCTTCGGGAGAAAATAATATGAGCCGGCGGATGTTCTGAAAACCTTTTTATTATACAGTCATGTTTGAAAGGCAAAAGAGGGTTGCCCAAGTCTGTTCTCAGAACAAATGTTCATCTGTATATGATATGAGGTCAACTTTTTTAAGTAGAAGTTTAAGGACAATTTTAAGATTCTGAGCGAAATTAATTATAACTCATGCACTGCTGAATCCCTTTTTTTTTTATTGCGATTTTATTTTATTTGTTTATTCCATTTATTTATAGCCCAAGCAATATTTTTACATAACCGATATTCTTACGATTACACTTTAGGAAACACCGTGTGATTAAGGGTGCCTCAAGAAAAACTATTGGAATGTAGAATTTAGGTTAAGGGCCAAGCACTGGGACCTATGAGGTCATTAAGCGCTGAAAGGGAAATTGACAGGCAAAGATTTGGAAGGAGTAACAGGAGGGTGGAAAGCAAACTGGAGGAAAGAGAATATGAAAGGAGGTACAGGAAAAGGAACGAAAGGTGTTGCAGCTAGGGACCGAAGGGACTGCAAGAACCTTCAGTAATGCCTAGAGTGCGCCACATGAGGTGCACTGACGGCACTAACCCCCTTACGGGGTATAATTCTAAGATAATGAATATCTTAAAATGTTTTTTAGGAACCACCCGCGGTAAATTATTGCACATAATTAAGGGAAAGATAAAAAGACAAGACTTAGATAAACGGTAGCAAGTGGTGTCGAAACATACGATTTTTTAAATAGAGGCTTATGATAGATTGATAAGGGAAGGTCCCCATAAAGTTATAAGATTTCGATCAGGCACAAACAGGTACATATTTATATATATATATATATATATATATATATATATATATATATATATATATATATATATATATATATATATATATAAATTAAATGTGCTGGTGATTTAGAAGCCATTTACAGCCTTCAATAAATCTGCTTCTGAGCTGGTCGGCTGAATGGAAATTTCACTCATTCACTGAAACTCGAACCTGTTTGTGCCTAATCGAACTTTTATAAATCAAATCTGGCCTATCATTTTAGCCAGACACCCCATTCCCCTAAATCTACTATAGCACTTTCCTTCCTTCAAGTTCAGTTTATTAATGTCACCAAATTTGCTACAGTATGGGAAGCTTTATGGGGAACCTCCCATATCAACCTATCATAAGCCTCTACTTAAAAAATCGTATGTTTCGACACCACTTGCTACCGTTTATCTAAGTCTTGTTTTTTATCTTTCCCTTAATAATGTGCAATAATTACCGCTTCTTTTACACCCCACCTCATAGGGAACATCAAACGGCTCCAATTTCAATTATTAAAAAGGTAGAATTTTGTCTCCTTTCTAATTACAAGACAGGAATTTTGCCTCCATTTCTAATTAGAAGACAGGAAGTCTTTCATGTTCACCACTGTGCAACATGTACCAATATCCCGCCCCACCTTCTCTCTCTCTTTCAGTCTTGTTCAAAAGCCACTAACATAAAATCATCAAAAGATGTCATATTCAAATCAGGACTCGTTCTACAATTTTATTTTTTTTTTATCATTAAACTTGACAGTTTTTAGCAAGTGCTAGACCAAGCCATCGAAGACCCCTGTCGTTAAATATATTTATTATCATTAGGTTAATCGCTCACGCAGTTTCAAGAACAAGTCAAGTACCGATGGAATAGCACCAATAAAGTAACTGAACTTTTTCCTCTGACACTTTTCAGTGTTCTCTCTCTCTCTCTCTCTCTCTCTAAATGTGAATTCAGAGTGAAATTTCCACTTTGAGAGAACAATCTGTCTGAAAAACGTATGTTCATAATTATCATATTCATCATTATATTTACCACTGATGCATAAGCACATGGAAGCAGCGACAATAACCCTCTTCATAAGAAGCATGCGCTGGTTATGAGCCTGAACCTAAGGTTCTAGCTCCTTCCACAATAGGAAAGATAGGAATATAGAATTTAGGACAGAGGCCAAGTGCTGGGACCTGTCAGGTCATTCAGCGCTGGCGAGGAAATTAAGAGTAGGTAGGTTTGAAAGGTGTAATATGGGGAAAACCTCGAAGGTGCACTATGAATCAATTGTTAGGAGAAGGTTTAAAGTAAGATGGAAGAAAGATAATATGAATGGAGGTACAGTAAAAGGAATGAAATGAAAGGGGTTGCAGCTAGGGGCCGAAGGGACGCTGCAAAGAACCTTTAGTAATGCCTACTGTATAGTGCACCCCGTTAGGTGCGCTGACAGCCCGACCTTCCTACGGGGTTAAAACACCAAATGGTTGCGCTATATTTACGTAACTAAACTAGCAGTCTCGCAACATGATGAAAGTATATAAATTTATATATATACGTGTTTGCAGGTGACCCGTCAATTATGAAAAATGGATCTCACTCATTAGAAATAGTTTTTACATTATTTTTCACAAGAATAAACCTAAATACAAATTACAGTTGGTTCCATGCAAATGAGCCCCTAATCATGGATAATTTCCACGCACTCATTTACAATCTACTACCTTTGGTTCTACGGGCGAACCATTTTTCTCAATGAAATGAAAGTTATCTAAAATATCCGGTGCTTTACCTTGATAAGGTGATTGCTTGAGTGGATTATCAAACAGGTGTCAATTCACCGGGCAATAAATGAAGCACAGTCTCATTTATACTTTCACGTTAAGGAGCTCTTTAATGCATGTGAAGAGGAAAGCAAGCAAGCAGGATTACGTTTCAAGGAAAGAAATATATCTGTCTTACAATGTTACTGGTTCAGTACTGTCTGCACGACTGTTCATCTCTCCATCGAAGGAAATTTGATCTAGCTCAAGAGGAAACGAGCCTGAACATGCTTCAAAATACTGAAAGCATATATCGTTTCTCTCTGTATATATATATATATATATATATATATATATATATATATATAAATATATATATATATATATATATATATATATATATAAATATATATATATATATATATATATATATATATATATATATATATATATATATATATATATATATATATATATATATATATATATATCGACTTACCTGTCAATTTTCTATGGATATATACTGACACATACACACACATATAAATTATATATATATATATATATATATATATATATATATATATATATATATATATATATATATATATATATATATATATTGATTCGTATTTGGGGTGAACATACTGATGATGGTAAGATGAGAGAAGAATGGCGTCACAGAATAGCGAAGCATGTAAGGCGGCTGGTTGTGTGCAAGAAACTGGAAATATACTTTGACTATGGAAACCAAGCTGGGAATGTATGAAGGGACTGCTGAACTGACTCTCCTTTAAGGAAGTGAAATGTGAACGTTGAATGCAAATAAAATAAGTAAAAAATGCACCGAAGAAAAGTTTCCTGTGCAGCTGCTACAGCGTATAATCAAGGCCACCGAAAATAGATCTATCTTTTGGTGGTCCCGGTACAATGCTGTATGAGCCGCGGCCCATGAAATTTTAACCACGGCCTGTCCTATATCGTTGCCAGAAGCACGATCATGCTAACTTCACCCTTATATCAAATAAAAACTACTGAGGTTAGAGGACTGCAATTTGGGATGTTTGATGATTGGAGGGTGGATGAACAACATACCAATTTGCAGCCCTCTAGCCTCAGTAGTTTTTAAGATCTGAGGGCGGACAGAAAAAGTGTGGACAGAAAAAAATTGCAGACAGAAAAGTTAAGTATATCTTAGTTTAACCAGACCACTGAGCTGATTAACAGCTCTCCTAGGGCTGGCCTGAAGGATTAGATTTATTTTTACGTGGCTAAGAACCAATTGGTTACCTAGCAACGGGACCTACAGCTTATTGTGGAACCGAACCACATTATAGCGAGAAATGAATTTCTATCACCAGAAACAAATTCCTCTTGTTCTTCACTGGCCGGTCGGAGACTGAACTCGCGACCAAAGAGTGGTAGCTGAGAACGGAACCCGCTCACCCAAGTGCAGACAAAGCCGGTTTAATAGTTTTCTTTTACAGAAAACTAAAAAGAAAAGGGTGAAGCTGAGATTAAGCAGTGTACGAACTGAGCGGGTGAAGAATCTGAAAATATACTTGATAAAAAGGTTAGCATAGGTGAAAGGAATAATAGTACTCTAAGATGGTTTGGTCATATGGAAAGAATGGATGACGTTAGAGTAGCATATAAAGTGCTTAATTTGCAGTACTACGAGGAGGTAGGGGGAGGAAGACCTAGAAAGGGCTGGGCAGATGAAAGAGGTATGAGAAAAGAGCGCCCTGAACACCCACGAGGCCCAAGAACGCTTGCAAGATAAGAGGTGAACATAGCGATTCGTATGGCACGGTTCAATGCATTGCTAATAAGCCTTGTGTTGGCGAGGTGTATGAAGCTTCTATGTTATGGAAGTTTTGGTGCAAAGGGGACTGTTCAACAATAAGAATGTGGCAGCGAACGGGGTTTTAGTTTTTTTTTTTTTCTGGCGCCTCTCTCAGTTTGGGAAAACAGCTGTGTTGAAGCAAGAAGATAATTATATAGACATGAATTATAAAGCAGGGCGAGACAGCAAGTCCTGGTCTAGGACTAAGGGACCTTCATTCTGCATACTTTCAGGGGGCCAGTGGGAGGAACGAAGGCAAGTTTGAATGTTGGCTTTATTACCAGAAGACCATGGTTATTACACATAAAACGTACGGATACCATTGCGTTTTACGTAGTTGGATGATACCTTACGTCCACAACATTTACACGAAATGAGTAGACTGCTTACTGTAAGGTTAAAGAATTCAGCTCATTCTTCTGCTAAAACCAGATCTTAATACTGCCAGGTTTTCTCAAAGTCCTTTTTTTTTTTATTTAGTCTCTCTGGAAGGAATGAGCGATAATCTGTAATACCTTATAGAATGTATCTTTATTTTACTGAGACCAAGAGGCTATAAAGTAATATGATCCACGAATGCATAAATCATTTCCATGAAAACCCCAGAGAAAGTTTGGCACAGGCAGCGAGATTAAGTCAAGCCAAGTTATGAGTCTCAGCTCTTGCGCGCAAGAAACTCCCATTCAACTTCTGCATACAAGAAAACTTCCGTTGAACTCCTGCGATCAAGGGAATCTTCTTTTGTATCTTATGAGTTTCGATTGCGGCCCGAAACTTCTGTTCTTTCCTGGTTTAAAATTCAATCGCTGTCGTCGGTCTCAATTGGATACAGGAGTTAAGACCAAAGCTAGAGTCTTTTTCATCTCGGCTCGAGCGAGGCATCTTCAAAGGGTATGGCACAGACCATAAATACCCTTTTAAGGGTGGGTATGAAAGGCGCCTCGCAATTCGTTCGGCATTACAGTTTTCGGGGTCAGGGTCTTTTTTTTGGAAACATTCGTGGGATACGGAGGAATAATCTGAAGAAGGATCAGAGATGCCCCTTTCAAATCCTGAGGGAGAAGTAATAATGAAGCATCCTCTGCTGTCGGAAAAAAAAGTGATTGCTCGATTGATCTGCTGTTGCAAATGGCGTTATCATTATTGCAAATTAGTTTAACTAAATCACTGATTCACATCTTTACGTTCCCATAATGCCTGCCCGAAGGAATTCTGCTCAAACGACAGATGCACATGGGAGCAATATAGTTAAAGAAATTGAACAGTTAGATACAAAGAGGCCGAAAAGATAAAAGGTAAAATTAAGAAAGCAATATAACTGGACCAAACAGAGGCTGCAACGAACCCCCGGCATCATCTACAGTGAACCACGCAACGGACACTCTCAAAGATAATTCACTATTAGAGCAAATGGGCGTTACACATCAAATGGTCATTAGATAATATGATCACTCTCTCCTATTAGCAAGATAATTATGTTCAACTTATTAGCAAACTTCATAGGACACGAGTTGAAAAAACATGGGATTTTATAATAATAATAATAATAATAAACAGCATCTACTAACAGAGGCATGAAAAACCACACTTTCAATTTACAATTACTTATATGCAAATTAAATTCAGACAACCAACAGATGTATCAAATTCCCAAAAATATGTAAAATCAGATTAACTGATGTTATACTTAAATCTTCCGTATGCCGAGTGACGACCAAAGCAAATGGTAACTGAGTCATACGGGATGACTCTTAAAGTGCAAAGATGCTTTAAAGGTTACAAAGCATGAATTACCACCAAAAGAACAAGATTAGAAAGTAATGAGTGGGAACTTCGCAAGCAAATACCCTAAGACTCGCTTAAGGATCCGGTAATATGAAATCGCTTAAGAAGTAGATTACAAATAGAACTTAGCATTCAGGCCAAAGGCAAAGCACTGGGACCTGTGAGGTCATTCAGCGCTGAAACTGAAACTGACAGTACAAAGGTTTGAAAGGTTAGCAGTGTTGCACTATGAAACAAAATTGTCAGGCGAGGGTGGAAAGTAAGATGGAGGAAAGAGATTAAGAACGGAGGTACAGTAATAGGAATGAAAGGGGTTGCAGCTAGGGTCCGAAGGGACTCTGTGAAGAACCCCTTAAATTAAGTAATGTCTACAGCGCACCGCATAAGGTGCACTGACGGCACTAACACCCTAGATTACAAGTAAAAACCGTGTAAGAAGTAGACATTATGGCGAAAACTTGCTCAAGAATCACACATTAAGCCTGAAACACCCTTCGCATTCTGACACCCTGGTTCTGTGAATTATCGTTATATATATATATATATATATATATATATATATATATATATATATATATATATATATATATATATATATATATATATATATATATATATATATATATATATATATATATATATATATATATATATATATATATATATATATATATATATATATATATATATATATATATATATATATATATATATATATATATATATATTCAAACAGTTTAACCAGACCACTAGTGGTTCTGTGAAACATCCCGAGCAATCACTCCACAATAAACCAAACTGCGCACAACAAAATGACATTCCAGCTGACCAAACTCCCCAAAGAGACAAAACGGCTATTCCACTGAACACATAGCAACAAGTAACAGCAGATTATAATTTAAAAGGTGACAAATGCAATTACACACGGTATTTTGACTGGTCAGTGGTGGGATAACGAACTGATGCGGATGAAAATGGCGGATATGGAAACACACATAGAAGAGAACCAAGATTATTCATTATAATTGGACACCTGAAGTAAGAGCACCACGATGATAATTACCAAGATTATTATCATTATTATTATTTACTGACAAAATCTACTACTACTTTTACGACACTGGCCTCGGATTTGTTCTTAAGTGACATGGGAAAACTGGAAGAAGATACGTTAAAGAAGCTGGACAGCCAGGTGGGAAGAGATCAAAGGGAACGAATGAAAAGTCAGAGGCAGAAAGCAACGTAAAAACGAGCCATGGGGATGCTGCAAAGGATCTTTAGTACAGCCTACAGTGGGCCACACAAGGTATATTATAGACGGTGTCCTCCTGCGCTAACGATGATAAATGCAATAAGTAATCTCTTTGGTGGTGGTAATAAATGCAAGAAGTACTCTCTTCGATGATAATGATAAAATGATTAAGTAATTTTTTAATGATAATAAAGTGCAAAAACTACTATTCTTCTTTATGATGATAAGTGCAAGTATTCTTGAAGATTACGGTAATGGACGGAAATATGTCATCAGTACGAAACCCACAATTCAGCTTTTATGACAAAACTTAAATTCATCCCCATGCACTTGAGGAAGCTCCGGCCAAAATAAATATATTCATTGCCATTATTCATGAGAGGAACATTTTCCATGTAAAACAGATTAACTTACTCACCATGCCAGGATATCCTATTAACCCAGGATAGTTACTCCATTACCGTATGTAAAATGCTCCTATGACTAGTAAATGAAGCATTAGCGTCCAGAAAATGAGAGCAGCACAGCACAGCATAATAAAGGATCTTAAATTAAGTTTTCTTTCTGACAAAGCATTTCGTGAATTCTGGGAGAACATATGACCCGGAGAGGTTATAATCATTTACAGGCTATGCAGAACTGAAGGTTTTGCAAAGTTAGGGATCAAACATATTCTTCTGAGACGCAGTAGCAGTCAGACACACAGACAGACAGACAGACAGACAGACAAAAAAACGCACATACGCACATAAAGGTTTAAGGTAATTACAGTTAAATCCCTCTGTGCCTCTTTTGGCATCAGCAGAAAATAATATACCTGACGATGGTGGACTGCGATTTTCATATATTTCCTGGCGTACAATTAATTTTTCCTTTTCTTATTAGTTACTTTCCTTCTCTCTAAACGTGATGATATAAGCGTATAAATATGGAGAGAGAGAGAGAGAGAGAGAGAGAGAGAGAGAGAGAGAGAGAGAGAGAGAGAGAGAGAGAGAGAATAGAATATAAAATTTGGGCCAAAGGCCAAGCGCTGGGACCTATGAGGTCATTCAGCGCTGAAACGAACGTCGACAGTAAAAGGGTTTGAAAGGTGTAACAGGAGGAAAACCTCGCAGTTGCACTATGAACCAATTGTTGGGAGAGGGTGGAAAGTAAGGTGGAAGAAAGATACATGAATGGAGGTACAGTCAAAGGAATGAAAGGGGTTGCAGCTAGAGGCCGAAGGGAAGCTGCAAAGAACCTTAAGTAATGCATACAGTGCACCGCATGAGGTGCAATGATGATACTATCCACCTACGGAGGCTTATAAATACTCATATGTTCATGGCTTAGGTGATGATAAGAACTGACAATAACTGCAGAATTAACTTCCAAGAAAATAAGCAATTACTACGGTTTTATTTCGGAAAAAGGATCAATCCCAGTCCTCAAAAATTCTAGTTCTGTGAATAACTTCACCACACAATACCCAGGCAAGATTGCGTGCGTGCATGCGTGACTGCGCAAGCGGCACCACTGACAAGACACCAATATTCCTTACCTACAGCAATAAAATGGGATGGGGGATTAAAATGTAATCAGAGTTTTGTGTGAACTTGCCAAACGTTCTTAAATCTCTTGCACAAAAATTTTACCCATACAGATCTTTCATTATACTGAAGAGTTGCAAAATCAGTGTCTGACTGATGTATCTCACCCTAAATACTTATATTATGGTTAAATTTGGCTGGTCTTGTGGCAGCACGGGCCCTTGCTCCTTATATCATCCACATTATCAATTACGTTTTTTGCGCCCCCGTCTTACTTGCTGGGTTAGACATGAAATGAGGAGTTCCCTTCACTCTCTGTTGTCTCGAGCACTTTACCCTTAAGCATTTAATAGCCATTCAAACCAGTTGTCTGGTTATGAAACTATTTAAATAAACACCTTAGCCAACAATAACCACGCTATCTTACAGTCAAAATCAAGCGGAACTGCATATTCCTTTTTAATCAAACTGGGGCATTTTGCTAAAGCACCTATGTTTTCTGACGGCTATTTTCATTATCAAAAAGTTGTTTACGTAAACCAGATGTCTCTGAAGCTAATACTCTCTCCCTAATGCAACGACACTCTTTTAATTTTCAACGAATTTTTCCACCGATATGAGAATTACTTCATCAGTGCTACAACGAACTTTCCCTACTGATGAGGAAACTGTTTTCCAACTGCCACAAAATGCTTCCAATAATGCAAAGGTAATTAAGCAATTGCAGTATATTTTCTGATAAATACCTGTGGTTTAACCAAAATCAACCGCTATCCTGAGTTCTGCGATGATTTAATATGAACACCACCACAGAGCTGAGTTCTGTGACAACCACCGGGCTGAGTTCTGTGATGATTTGATATGAACACCACCACGGGGCTGATCTGTGATGTTGTTTGATGCTGAGTTCTGTAATGATGTATGAACACCACCAGTTCTGTAATGATGTTGATATGAACACCACCACAGAGCTGAGTTCTGTAATGATGTTGATATGAACACCACCACAGCTCTGAGTTCTGTGATGATTTAATATGAACACCACCACAGAGCTGAGTTCTGTGATGATTTGATATGAACACCATCACAGAGCTGAGTTCTGTAATGATGTTGATATGAACACCACAACAGAGCTAAGTTCTGTGATGATTTGATATGAACACCATCACAGAACTGAGTTCTGTGATGATTTAATATGAACACCACCACGGGGCTGAGATCTGTGATGTTGTTTGTATGAACACCACCACAGAGCTGAGTTCTGTAATGATGTTAATATGAACACCACCACAGAGCTGAGTTCTGTAATGATGTTGATATGAACACAGAGTTGAGTTCATGAGTTCTGTAATGATGTTGAACACCACCACAGAGCTGAGTTCTGTAATGATTTAATATGAACACCACCACAGAGCTGAGTTCTATGATGATGTTAATAATGAACACCGCCACAGAGCTGAGTTCTGTAATGAGATCTGTGATGTTGTTTGATGTTAAACACCACCACAGAGCTGAGTTCTGTAATGATCTGTAAACACCACCACAGAGCTGAGTTCTGTTGAATATGAACACCACCACAGAGCTGAGTTCACCACCACAGAGCTGAGCTGTAATGTTCTGTAATGAGTTGAGTTCTGTAATGATGTTGATATGAACACCACCACAGAGCTGAGTTCTGTAATGATGTTAATATGAACACCACCACAGAGCTGAGTTCTGTAATGATGTTATGAGTTCTGTAATGATGTTGATATAAACACCACCACAGAGCTGAGTTCTGTAATGATGTTGATATGAACACCACCACAGAGCTGAGTTCTGTAATGATGTTGATATGAACACCACCACAGAGCTGAGTTCTGTAATGATGTTGATATGAACACCACCACAGAGCTGAGTTCTGTAATGATGTTGATATGAACACCACCACAGAGCTGAGTTTTGTAATGATGTTGATATGAACACCACCACAGAGCTGAGTTTTGTAATGATGTTGATATGAACACCACCACACAGTTTTGTAATGAATATGAGAGTTCTGTAATGATGTAATGAACACCACCACAGATGTTGATGATGTTGAACACCACCACAGAGCTGAGTTCTGTAATGATGTTAATATGAACACCACCTCAGAGCTGAGTTCTGTAATGATGATATGAACACCACCACAGAGCTGAGTTCTGTAATGATGAACATCACCACAGAGCTGAGTTCTGTAATGATGTTGATATGAACACCACCACAGAGCTGAGTTCTGTAATGATGTTAATATGAACACCACCACAGAGCTGAGTTCTGTAATGATGTTGATATGAACACCATCACAGAGCTGAGTTCTGTAATGATGTTGATATAAACACCACCACAGAGCTGAGTTCTGATGTTGATTGAACACCACCACAGAGCTGTAATGATGTTGATATGAACACCACCACAGAGCTGAGTTCTGTAATGATGTTGATATGAACACCACCACAGAGCTGAGTTTTGTAATGATGTTGATATGAACACCACCACAGAGCTGAGTTTTGTAATGATGTTGATATGAACACCACCACAGAGCTGAGTTCTGTAATGATGTTACTATGAACACCACCACCTGACAGAGCTGAGCTGAGTTCTGTAATGATGTTGAGATCTGTGATGTTGTTGATATGAACACCACCACAGAGCTGAGTTTTGTAATGACCACCACAGAGCTGAGTTTTGTAATGATGTTGATATGAACACCACCACAGAGCTGAGTTCTGTAATGATGTTACTATGAACACCACCACAGAGCTGAGTTCTGTAATGATGTTGATATGAACACCACCACAGAGCTGAGTTCTGTACTGATGTTAATATGAACACCAAAATAGAGCTGAGATCTGTGATGTTGTTGATATGAACACCACCACAGAGCTGAGTTTTGTAATGATGTTGATATGAACACCACCACAGAGCTGAGTTTTGTAATGATGTTGATATGAACACCACCACAGAGCTGAGTTCTGTACTGATGTTAATATGAACACCAAAAGCTATGAACACCACCACAGAGCTGAGTTCTGCTGAGATCTGCTGATCTGTGATGTTGTTGATATGAACACCACCACAGAGCTGAGTTCTGTAAAGATGTTAATATGAACACCAGCAGAGATTTTTTCTTTTAATGTAAAATTCCGTGAACAAATAACCCAATGCTCCTAACTTGACTAGGTCTTAGTAAATCAAAGAAATTGATAAAAACATGAAAAATACAGGAAGAAAAGAGAAAAGTTTATTCTTACAGGTTGGGAAATTACAAGTCTGATATAAAACTTGGGCAAGAAAAAGCTTCCAAAAAGCTTTGGCACTAGAGGAAAAAGCCTGAGCTCACTACAAAAGAGAAATACTGATCTGTAAATTTATACATATCTAGCAGCAAGATCAAACAATACTTAGCCTTTTTTTACAGACACTAACATTAAAAATTTTTCCAATTATTGCAGGAATCTGAAAAAAACCTCTTAATCATTACAAGTAGAAATATTTAAAATAGATAAATTTTGCTTCTGTTACGTACGTACAGGGACAATATATACAAATACTGGTATATAAGTTTGCCTTTATTTACTAAATAAATATCTAATAATTATCACACTTCGACTCTAACTTTTACTCCACTATTTACTAAAATTTTGAAGTTTTCTCCTTTTTTTTTTCATCGAAATGCCTGTAGTGTATATAAGTAGAACAAATACTGATAAATGGCAAAATCTACAAAATATATTCAACTCATTGATAGATAGACTATATAATTTAGGCCGAAGGCCAAGCGCTGGAACCTGTGAGGTCATTCGGCGCTGAAAGGAAAACTGAGGGTGAGAGGTTTAAAAGGTGTAACAGGAGCAAAATCTCGCAGCTGCAATATGAAACACTGCTAGAAGAGAGTTCAACTCATTGATAAAACTGACTGTACCTCCATCTGAGACAAGATGAGCTTCGTCTTGTATGCGTATATTGACTGAGGCCTCTTCACATATGGAAGCATCCACGATGCATCTGCGAAAATGAGAGAGAAAATATATTGGCTAATTATTAATACCCGAATACATTTGAACAGGTAGAAACGTAAGCTACCGTGACTCATCTGTGGAGAGGTGGGTTAGCAACCTCATAACAGAATAGAATAGAATAGAATATAGAATTTAGGCCAATGGCCAAACCCTGGGACCAGTGAGGTCATTCAGCACTGAAATGGAAATTGACAGTAGAAAGGTTCGAAAGGTGTAACAGGAGGAAAACCTCGCAATTGCACTATGAAACAATTGTTAGGAAAGGGTGGAAAGCAAGATGGAATTAAGAGAATATGAACGGAGATACTGGAAAAGAAATGAAAGGGGGTTGCAGCTAGGGACAGAAGGAACGCTGTAAAGAATCTTAAGTAATGCCTACAGTACACCGCATGAGTTGCACTGACGGCCTACCCCTCTACGGGTAAGCAACCTCATAACAAAAATCAACATCTGCAGTTTGCAACAGGCCTTAGGAGTCTGGTTAGGGCGTCTCTGAACATCTGAGGGCAAGGTGATTTGGTCTAGTAAATCCATATGATATAAAACATTGCTTAGAAGCCTACTACAGGACTTTGTAATCTAGTATGAACCAAGGCCAAGAGAGACAAGGTCTACCCAACTGGGTGGAGTCTTCTCCCACCTGGGGTAACTACGTAGGCGATGACGTATCTCAGAGGTACCTGCTCATTACGGCAATCACCTGCTGACGCAATAAGGAGGTAGACGAAGCTCCGCCTACATGGGGGATTTTGGGGGGGAAGTGAGCAGGCCCTCTCTTTCTCTTGGCCTTGGTATGAACTGCAATGGGTCACAACGAAACACGAGAAGAATATCAACCCAAATACATGGAGTTCAAACACACACAAATAAAATAAAAATAAAAAAAAATAAAGAAAAAACTCTCGGGCTATCTCATGTAATATATCAAAGAAATTACATGCTAATATAAATAAGCTTAACAAATGATGAAAACCAGATCAAATTAAATCAAAGCGACTCGGGATTACGTTGATGAAAAGCATCGGATTAGAACAAACGCAGGCGACACGCCAGGGAGCTATGGCGTCTCATCAGGCGCAAATGAGTTATCATTTGCGAGAATCTCTGACGTCGTTTAATTCGTCTATGCAAATCATTCGCAGAACGTGTTGCCATCACAAGACTCACATTTTTTCGAGCGCGGCTCGCTAATTAGCTCGCTTCCGCCATAATTGCGTTTATGAAAATTAACATCCCGGATCCGATTAAGGAATTCATTATTCATGTGAAGCGATGAGTGCATGCTTTGGTTTCATGCAGAGTGAAATGCAGACTGTAATCACAGCGGGCGGGGAAACAAAGTGCTGAAATGTAGCAACAAAGCACATCCGGTTAGCTGTTTAGTATCTGCATAAAATTATCATAAAGTAATCTTGGACCAGGGTTGGCGCTGACGTTACTGGCAGTGGTGTAGGGGAAGGTCAGTGGCTTCAGACTATATACATTTCCGCTCTAAACACTGGTGCCAGTTAAACCTACAGATACAGAGAGTGAATAGGTTACAAACACGAAATCCTCTCTCTTTTAAAGGCTCCGTGGATTAAGTTCCACGTGTGGTAGGTAAAAAATGACGAAACCATTCTTTGAATTTATGATTGTGAAAATGTCCTCTAGGGAATATGTTCCGAGTATATCTTAACACCTTCTACCAGATTCCTATGGTCTGTACTTAGATTTCTTGAATAGATTTATGATGTACAGAAGATACAATTATTGCAGCTAAATGGAGTAGGTAGATACAGTTCAGGTAATGTAGCAAACTTGCTTATCATATCCTGCTGTTACATTTTCACGTTAAAAACCTGAGTTCCTTGCACACTATACCAATGAAACCATAACATCTTTCTCTCTTTCTCCCCACTTCGTAATTAAAGCTTTCTTTGCCTGCCCCATCTGCGACGACTTCTCCCAGCTTGTCTTTACATCTTTCCCTTCACGCTTTTCCAATCATGTTCTTTCCCTTTTTAAGCCTTTTACGTGTGTCCACTTTTCCCCTGCTGTCTCTCAAGGGATGAGGTGAGTAAGAGAGAAAAGAGGGGGCCACGATGAAAGAATGACAGGTAAACACGAAAGAATTGGAAAAATGGGAACCAAGATAATTAGAAAGAGAGAGAGAGAGAGAGAGAGAGAGAGAGAGAGAGAGAGAGAGAGAGAGAGAGAGAGAGAGAGAGAGAGAACATTACTTATATAAAGGAACGATGGTAATCAAATAGTGGGGAGAGGGACTCAAGGGTTGATATAAAATTACTCGCAGTAAAAATGGATGAGATTTTGAACAGGTGTGATTTGTGAAATGTAGGCTGTCAAGCCAAACAATGGGCATTTTCGGCCATTCAACGCTTAAGACAATGAAAAGAGGGAATTGGAGCGGTCTGGTAGAAAACAAAGTTGTCTAGAAAAGAAACGAAGTACAAGGATCTAAAGGCGGAGCTGGGGAAAACCCGACACTTGCACAAAGAAGCAACCGCCAGAAATGTAGGACAGCAAGACTGAAGAAAGGAAGCGGGAATGGAGGTAAAGTAAACCTCTAGCATGTGGATGCAGCTAGGGGCCAAAGAGACACTGCAAATACTCTTTAGTAATAACTAGTTCACCACTGTTGGCAACTCCAACAATAAATACCCAAAAATAAACTCAAGTTTTCATCAAACACACACATATATAATTACATATACACATCACGCCTTTTCCCCCTTTGAAAGGGTTGGTTTTTCTCCCATTTTACTATTTTCAGGTTGTGATTCACTAGTCATCTAACAACCAGATACATATTACACAGTTAAAGTCATCAGAAGGAACGTTTGATTTAACAGAATCAACTTAAGGAATTCCAGTTTGATTTGGAAATCAAACCTAAGACCTATGGCTGGTGAAGCTAACGCCCTGGTCACTGGACTACAAAAGATGATTGATTGTGCGATGTATAGTTAGATCAGTTAATTAAAATTGACTGATACTGAGGTGGTAGTGAGCAGTACTTCCAGGTCTCTGCTGCTTCAGTCAGTGCCAATGAATTGAACTGAATACAGAATTTAGGCCAAAGGCCAAGCATTGGAAACTATGAGGTCATTCAGCGCTGAAACGGAATTTGACAGTAAAAGGTTTGAAAGCTGTAACAGGAGTAAAATCTCGCAGTTGCACTATGAATCAATTGTTAGGAGAGGGTAGAAAGTAAGATGGAAGAAAGAGAATATGAAATGAGGTACAGTAAAAGAAATAAAAGGAGCTGCAGCTAGGGGCCATGGGAACGCTGCAAAGAACCTTAAGTAATGCCTACAGTGCACCGCACGAGGAGCACTGACGGCTTCAGTGCCAATGACTTAGGATTCTAATGCACTAAATATCACAGAAGAGGAGAAATTAGAGGAAAGTGTGAACGTCTTGGATAAGGAGATAACCCTAAATGGTGGACAATTGTGGCCAACAGAAATCAGATATGTCAGGGCTACTGCTGGGGTGTTGGGTGATAGTCTGCAGTGCAACATGGACACTGCTGGCCTCAAAAAGTGCCAATGGATTGTGGTACAGTTGTAATGTATCTCAAGACAAAGGAACATAGGGTAATGGGTTGTGGACCCTTGGTGAGAGACAAAAGTGAAAGACGTGGACCTAGTGCTTGGAGTTACATAAAGGCCTTGAGGATGGGTGAACGAGTACAAAACGATGTGTTCAGTAGATATGTTCCTGAAGTAAATGTGTTTGGAAAGGGGTTTGACTGCTGGAAATACATGCTTAGGAAAGAGTAAATGGTTATGAATAAATTTGCTAGACTATGTTAGTTAAGTGTATATGGAAGAGAAAGTTGAATTATGACACTGAGAAGAGTGGCTGGAGGTATATCCGATCATTAGTGGGGTGAAGCAGATTTTTGGAGTGTTTAAGTTGGATAGGAGGGACTGAAAATTAGGCTGTACATGTATTTAAAATAAGAGAGTTTGATATAAAGAATGAAGAAAAAGTAGTAGTACATGAGGAATATTTAAAAAATTCCATGATTTGGTCACGGACAGAAGTCAAGGTTCATGGGTATGGTAGGGGGGAAGGGGTAGGAAAAGAGAAAAGGCATTGTGGTGGAAGTGTGGAATGGTTGAAATTTACAATGCAATACTGATTAAGGATAGTGAAGAGGAACTATAAAAAACTAGTGAGTGTAAATGTTTGCAAGAGGAAAGTTGAGAGTAAATGTAAGCAAGAGTAAGGTTATGAGGGAAGATAGAGCAATGAATGTTATATGGATGGTCGACGAACGTAACCAGTTGATCTGTTTTATGTATTTGGGAGTAAACATGACAGATGATGGCAGAATGAAAGAGACAGAAGACAAGAGAAAAGCAATCACCAATTCACTAGCTCTCTCTCATTTCGACGTATTCGCTTTTCAAAAGTTTCCCTTATTTCCATTTCTGTCATCCCAAATGGACCTCTTTACGTCATTACCCACCGACATTCTCCTTCTGAGAAACTGGAGCAGAAACGAGGATTCATTTTCCATTTGCTTTTAGGAGGCTTTTTTTCCGACTCATTCTCCCTTTCTGAAGAACATCTCCGTTCGCTTTTTGGTCTCGCTGTATTCCGAATCCTTCGAAACCCTTGATGACTTTATGACTACTCATTTTAGCAACTGCATGACTGACGATTTATTTTGATACAAAAAAACGAACGCGTTCTCTTAAGACGTCACGGATAATTAATGCATAAATTCAAAATACAAAAACAACAGCGATGGTGATAATAAAGACGACGGAGTAAATCTCTTCTTAATTTCAGCTCAAGCCAGAGCCAATGCAAGAAAATCAAACACAAAGATAACCATATTTTTATTTGCCTTCTAACGAGATATAAACATCAGAGCGATTCCTTAGAAATAGTCTCCGCGCCTTAAGGCTGCATTTCATTTTTAAAAGCATAACGTAAAACATTAATTTCCTTAACAAACATCATTAAGCTGTACATTCCATTTATCTTATGAGCTTTGACTTTCATATAGAAATGTGCAGGTATAAACATTTCCTCAAATAGAGCTAACAGGAAACTTTTGGAGCAACGACTATGTCGAACTGAGGGAGAGAGTGAAATGGTGAAAGTAAATGTTACATCCACTAAAAGCTACGTAATTACAGTATCCTATATAAAAATTATTCTCATAACGTAACTTGAAAAAAGTCAGGTGAATTTTGTTCTTATTTAAATTATCAAAACCACACAGCCTCCATTTTTCCTACTGAAAATAAGTTGTGGTCAACATTGAGTAAGAATTGTATTTATCGTTTTTCAGTAACGTGTGACTGTTCACTAATTATATATAACCACTGCACCTACTAAATTCTTGTGCTTTAGGATACATGTTCTCATTAACACTGCCATTTTTGTGACATGAAGGAGTGTTCCCTTCTTGCAGAGTTAACTCTCAAAAATAATGAATTCAGAATATTTTATACTTGCAAATTACTAGTTTCAAATAAATTATACCATGACATCAGCAGTACAGTATATTCACAAACCAACACAGCACATACAATATAAAAAAAAATTCCTTTCAAAAGATTTTGGGCAGTTACAGCTTGCACCTGACATAGCGCCAAGTACAGTATACTGTTTAATTCTGTATGTTGTTCATACAGGAAATCACAACAAGCATGCATTGTAACACATATTCAACTCTATCCTAAAAATCTGCTCTTATGTTTTAATGAGACTTACATGGCTGTCCTTAATGCCTGCATAAATTATTTCCACAACCTACAATGTTAATCCTTCCCTAACCTAACTCATCTTTAAACAATCTCTTGTGAGATGTTGGTGATCCAACACAGCCTTGACACAAGGCAAGGACAGCCTACCCTAATGTAATACAGCACAGTAATTGTAAGGACTCGCTTATAAATTAGTCTATCCAAAAGTATAAATCTGACAAAATGAGACCAAAGGGTGATTTAATTTAGTTTTTCAAAACTTGATATGGCTATGAAGAGGTAGAAAAGTCAGGCCAAAGTAATTTTCTTTAAATTCTCAGTTCAAATGGACGACCTAGGATGGCAGCCTAACTCGAAATGAGAAATAGAAGGTCGAATGCATTTCCAGAGAATGTATACTATGAAGTATACATTTCTCAATCCACTTCACAGCGTCACGTCTTACTCTTATGCTTCACGATCTTTACAGGCTTGCTAATGCAAACATCAAATTTACTCATTACCAAATTTGTACATCTTTTCAAACTCCTACTAAAATGGGATTTGAAAAGACATGAGGCCATGAAGTGGAGTAAGAAAAAAAGGTTAGGGCAGAAAAACTGTATAGCTCATGCTTCATTTTCACAAAAGTCATCTTGGAGGTTGGAGAGGTACCACAAGACACTGAAAAGCTCAAGAAATGAAATCTGGGATGTCTGTAAGCTGCCCTTCAAATTCAATAAAGGAATAACTGCAAACGTGATCATCTGTTTATTGGTGTTATGTATTTCTTACCAACTTGGAGAGAATTTCCTTCAGAGGAGGGAGGGTGAGGACTAATAGGTAGAAGGAGGAGTGGTGTGTATGTGTGTGTTTTTTTTTTTTTGCTTAAAATAATCATCATGTTTTAGTTCTGTCATGAGTACACTTTTTACCTCATAGTGCCAGATATGACATCTCAAATTTTTACATTTTTAAACTTATGGGGCATACCCTAAAACCCTCATAGCCAAGCTAAGCCTTGAAGTGTTCATTATTATTTCAAGAATTTTTTTGGTTGCAGCTTAACAGTTACAGCATGTACCTGACATAGCACCAAGTACAGTATACAGTTTAATTCTGTATGTTGTTCATACAGGAAATTCAAGCAAGCATGCACTGTAAGACATATTCAACACTACCCTAAAATTTGTTCTTATGTTTTAATGAGACTTTCATGGCTGTCCTTAATGCCTGCATAAATTATTTCCATGGCCTATACTGTTAACCCTTCCCTAACCTAACTCATCTTTAAACAATCTCTTGTGAGATGTTGGTGATCCAACATAGCCTTGACACAAGGCAAGGACAGCCTACCCTAATGTAATTCAGTATAGTAATTGTAAGGACGTGCTTATAAATTTGTCTATCCAACAGTATAAATCTGGCAAAATGAGACCAAATGGGGATTTAATATAGTTTTTCAAAACTTGATATGGCTATGAAGAGGTAGAAAAGTCAGGCCAAAGTAATTTTCTTCAAATTCTCAGTTCAGTTGGACGACCTAGGGCAGCAACCTGTTAACTCGAAATGAGAAATAGAAGGTCGAATGCATTTCCATAGAATGTATACTATGAAGTCCAATGTGCTGCACTACAGTACTAGATAAGGTAGGCCTAGTTCAGCAATACTAGCTAAATGGAAGGCTAGTCTCTAGTGAGGTAATGGTTGTATTTTTCCCATCACCTAGAAATGCAGTTGCTCTAACGAATGTCTTGGTAAGCATGGTGAAGACAGCTAACACTTCCAGTTTCATTGCAGGTTTCCAAGTATACAGTACCTTTTGCTAAATCAATAAACAACCAATAGTATGCTCACAATGGCTAATGTTGATAATCTGGCCAATGAATCGGAAGTAGCCAATGCTATGAAAACATCTGTCAACCTAGGTCTAATTCAGCATCTTCAGAACTGTTAAGCTGGAACCAAAAAATTTCTTGAAATAATAATGAACACTGCAAGGCTTTGCTTAGCTATGGGAGTTTTAGGGCATGCTCGATAAGTTTAAAAATGAAAGAGTTTGAGATGTCATATCTGGCACTCTGAGGTAAAAAGTGTTACTCATGACAGAACTAAAACGTTATGATTATTTTAAGAAAAAAAAAAACACACACACACACACCACACCTCCTCCTACTTATTAGTCCTCACCCTCCCTCCTCTGAAGAAAATTCTCTCCAAGTTGGTAAGAAATACATAACACCAATAAACAGATGATCACGTCTGCAGTTCTTCCTTTATTGAATTTGAAGGGCAACTTACAGACATCACAGATATCTCTTGGTTAATGTAAGAGGCCTTCGCAGATTTCAGTTCTTGAACTTTTCAGTGTCTTGTGGTTCCTTTCCAATCTCCATGATGACTTTTGTGAAAATGAAGCATGAGCTGACAGTTTTTCTGCCCTAACCTTTTGTTTTCTTAATCCACTTCATGGCCTCATGTCTTTTCAAATCCCATTTTAGTAGGAGTTTGAAAATTTGGTAATGAGTAAATTTGATGTTTGCAATAGCTAGCCTGTAAAGATCATGAAACTTAAGAGTAAGACCTGAGGCCATGAAGTGGATTGAGAAAACAAAAGGCTAGGACAGAAAAACTATATAGCTCATAATTCATTTTCACAAAAGTCATCATGGAGACTGTAAAGGTACCACAAGACACTGAAAAGCTCAAGAACTGAAATCTGCGAACGCCTCTACACCTACAGAGGCTTCTTGTACTGTAACACCACAGCTTTTGCCAATGAAGTTTGAAGTGTTTAAGAGGACGTAGCTTTACGATTTCATCAAAATCGTTTACGAATTCTACTGAAATTCATTTTGGTGATAATGGCTTATAAAAGTGGGCGGGTTGGCAAAGTGATGGCGACAAGTGGGTTTGGCGTAGACTGCCCCATCCTAGGTTAGGTTATGATGTATTCTTTGAAATTGTCAATACCGCACTTTCCAGGAAATGTTAATTTTTTCTAATATCACACGAAGGAAGTCAGAGTGGTGTTTAAGCGATTTACTTTTAAGGGTTATTTTAACTACCCGTAGCAACTGTCTTGCAATATGGGGCCGCCATGATTGACGTATATAGGCGTAGGGGAAGCATAGCACAAAAATACTCACAAATATATTCAGCTATCAGAAAAATATTTGTAATTCACGTGCTTAACGAGAAAGCGTTATACATTAGGTCCTGCCTAATCCTACTTTTTCAATCACTGGCTAGCCTAACCTATTTCCATCAAATATCACATAGCCATCATGAAAATAGACTAACAAAGCAAATATTAATATGAATATGCCGTTCTATCAAGGTTTTAGATTGTAATATGGGTTCTTTATACACAACATATCTAAAATACATTTACAAAAAACAGAATTGACTGCAATGAAATAGAACTGTAGGTAAGTTTAACTTAATGAAAACTATAAACCAAAGTGAGCTTACCTTTCATTATATAAGGTACCATATATTAACGGGTAAAATTTTACTTTAAAAATTATCACATTTCGAGCCTCAATATATAATTTTCCTATGTTTTAATGTGTTCTTTGAACGTTTCTGACGTCCGTTTCTTTCGCAAATGACCCAACCAACCACAGAATACTATGCACTAGGGTAAGAACCTGGTAGCCTATGGTAGGTCAGGCTACGTCTGGTTGGTTGGTTAGGTCATTATTTGCAAATGAAAGCGATCAAACCAAACTAAAGCATAAGAAAATATTATTTTCAAGCCAAAAATGTGATAATGGTCTAAAAGTAAATTTTGCCAAACAACATATCAATTACGTAAGATATGCTACTCTAAACCTTAGGCCTAAATAACCTCTAACTTTGGCTAAATAAAAAGAAGGTGGAATTTTATTTATGCATTACCTGGCCATTGCTGCATTTACTGTTATTCTGCCCGAACTTTTAACTAAAATAACACAATGTATACAAAACACTTATTTCAGAATCACGTTGTTTTTAAATTACGAGATTTATAAAAAATAGTCTGAGGTTTGGTATGACATACAAGTGAGGTCAAAAGCAAAATCTGTTTTTGCTTTAACGTATAATTAGTCCAGTGCACAGGAGGTTCCATATTCCAAATCAAATCATATATGTCAAACTGCTACTAGAATATAAGTCCAAATGTCACAATCAGCCAAGCTATTTAAACAAAGAAACCAGTTATTGTCGACACTGGCTGGTTTGTACTCGCTCTACTTTACATTTCATACCGTGTTCCTGCAATTTGCGGCGGTGGTGTCGTAGAGAGACAAAATCCTCGAAAGAAGTATCTGGTTTATAGTGTTGTGATTTATTTTCGTTTGTTTATTTCGCCTGACAACTATGGACAAAAACAATCCGCTCAACAGAATTCATTTTCTGTAAGAAACAGTCTACGGTTAATCTATCAGATCCTACAAATAGCAGGAGGAGGGGACACCAAATTATGGCTTAAAACCTACTTTGCCATATGTGTAGGTCAAACGGCCTCCATAGCATGAGAATACTAGACTAACCTGCCAGGTGCAGTGTTAGCGTTGTAAGTACTCGGTGACATTTAATTGACACCATTGTTGGAATTCTGTTAATAATTTTATCACCTGTTGACCTTTAGATAGGCATAATTTTAATGTGGGGAGTATAAGGATGGCGGGGAAACTGGTGGGTTTAAATACGTTCGGGTACTACCTATTGTAACTGTCGGTGTTGAACTACAATTTTCACGAGCCTTCAACAGAGCAAGTATGAAAGAGGCAAATGTTAGTTTGTATAAGTAAGGGCAATTCTGGTAGAGATGAATATTTTAGTGTATGTATGGAGGATTAAATAAATTTGTGATCACTGATGAGGCATTTCAGTGTTGACAGATAATCTAAGGCTGTCGACTCAGAAGAAAACTAAGCCAAATTGTACATAATAGAGGGATTTTCAGCACTGATTAAGTCTCAGGTTCCAGCCTGCAAGAAAAATTTCTCTCTCTCTCTCTCTCTCTCTCTCTCTCTCTCTCGTGTGCTGTTTCTTGCTATAATTCGCTCACGTAAATTCATGAAATTCAAATATGTGACGTATTATATAGTATGAAATAACTTTTAATCCCGAGTAAATTAAACTTTCATAGGGTCTGTCGTTGGAGTTTCGTTTTAATAATGCAGACGGTTTCGAGATAGTTTGCTGAGATTTTGAAGCATCATACCAAAGGCTTCGAGTTCCGTTCAGGCCTGAAAAATGTTTTTAACGAGAAAACTTTTAAAATTTCAGAGGAAAACCGAGATGACTTGTTTCAAAGGGTCGTTCAGAGAATCATTCTCTCTCTCTCTTTCTCTCTCTCTCTCTCTCTCTCTCTCTCTCACACACACACACACACACACACACACACACACACACACACACACACACATATATATATATATATATATATATATATATATATATATATATGTGTGTGTGTGTGTGTTATGATAACCAATTTCTCACTTTAGATTACCTAAATTACTATGCTTATGAAACTTAATAAATTATTATTTTCAGAACCTTAGACCAACCATAGGGTATCCCCTCTATACAAATCTCATGTAAAAGTAAAAATTATATGTATATATATAATTATATATATATATAATATATATATATATATATATATATTATATATATATATATATATATATATATATATATATATATATATACCAGAGCCAAGTTGTATGGATATCCAACTTAATTATCAGTCTCAACAGGAATTTATTGCTCTTAAACACTTCCTCGCAGGCAGATGTTCAAAATATAAAAGACGACTTCAGAAAGTTAAACAGAAGGAGTCAGGAGCCTCAGCAAAACTATAAATTTGGAGGAATATGGCTGGGCCTAGAAACCGCATTCTACAAAAAAAAAAAAAAAAATCCCGTTCGCCTACGCTAACACGTACTCCGACAGGAAGAAGGAAGAGCCGCAGGTTAAGAAAGAAACCAAGCTCACGATGGCAGAGAGAAAAAAAAAAACCGCGACAGTAGAAGGCAAAGATAAAAAAAAAAAAAAATCGTTGATCCGAACTTACAATAAAGTGAACCTATACCTAACTTACCATGATCACATCCACTGACGGATTAACAGTGCTTTAACACAAAGATTTGTCTAAATATAAATCAACACCGCAGAATACACTTTAATATGATGATTCAGCCAATTACCATTGGCAGCCAAAAGTGTCCATAACACGAGCCGGCGTCAACAGAGTTAAAACAGTTTTCAATACACACGTTTACCAGAGGGAAGTCGCCTTGCGTGCGCTATAACGTCCCACAACAGCGAGGAGGTCCACATAAAGCTGCCACAGAGGAGACAGCATAAATCCAAAGCTTGTGCTATTAATGATGACTGTGCCTCGTGGGGCACAAGACTCAAAAAGGCAGACACAAAGAATCGCTGAATATTGTCCTGCCGCAAAACACCCTCTGGAAGCAGGCAGCAGCAATACCCGATACAGCTGCCGCTAAGCAGACCAGCGGAGCAGGCAACGGCCGTAAGACTGATGGCGAGTAACGAAACTCCCTTTTATACCAAACCAAACCCTCGCTGAATCACCCGACAACTCAAAAATATGAAAATAAAGGAGAAAATGATCTCCCATGGGTGTGTTACCAGTAACAAGCGAAACACTCGGCGGTGGGGAAAAAAGAACAGCCCAAACCTTCATTTAGTGGCAAAAAGGAAACAAAACTTCAGTTAACAGTTACGTTGGACCGGCTAAAAAATTTGCGTTAACTTTTCAAGATAATACACATATAAGATCACAACGAGCATAAAGGACCAATCTCGAAAAACACGTAAAGGCGGAATATTAAACTTAGACCAAGGGAAGGTTCGTTCTAACGCTGAATTTTTCTCGGAAGTTTCGTTTGCGTTTTGTAAGTAACTCATGCTTCATTTATTGCCCCCTCTGTTGGCTTTTGGGCTTCATTATGCACCACTGAAGCATAAAAGCTAATGCCACTGAATGAAATGTTTACGCAATCTTGTGTGGCAGGACAGAGTTGTACTTTGACATGGTATTAACCCGGTATATGTATCGCATTCTGGTCGTTTCGGCCGTAATTCATTTAGGCCGTAAGCACGTTTACGTGCAAAATGGGCGCCTTGTTTAGTACCAGCCCCTTGGGGATGTACGTAAAACATGAAATAATAATGGTAAATACCATAAACATAACGGTAAATACCATAAACATAACGTCTTACAATGTTTTGGATGTTACGGCCTAAAGTGACTTACGGCCGAAACGACCAGGACCGTATGTATCCACCTTTGTCACCTACTCCGAGGTGCTAGTACTAATCATGGCGGAAGCTCCTTGGGACTCAGTGTTTAGTACTAACCCCTCAGGGATCAAAGTATCATATACACCCATTTCTATATTGTGTGGTCGACAAGTTGTATTGATAAACGATATCTTCGTGCGGCCGTCTACTTTACTTAGCATGAGTTTGTCCTGGACTTTGACAAAGGTGGATAGGCTGTATACCGGGTTAATACCGATTTACATGTACGCTTTTTTTCTTTAGTTTTTTTTTCTGTGAGTAACTAGTCAACTACGTTTCAAACGTAGACCTAAGTCCCAGGCACTGACTTATTTGCGTTAAGATGCTTTTCCAAATATAGTTTTTCAGCCTGTATACCGTACGTTTTCTGAACTCCTCTCATGAGCTATTTAACTAATTTTCACAGAAGTTGGTTTTTGGATGCAGTTTGCCTCGTCAGTTTCGTAATGCGCCATATTCTTCGAGCAGCCTTCTGTAACGCAGGATTAATAATTAAGAGTAGTAGCTAAGTAAATAGTGCAATCTGCAGTTTTTTTTTTCTTTCACTCACTCCTATTTGATTTATTACCTGTTTTCAGTTCGAGTAGGTCTAGGTTTATGCTGTTGTAGCTGCCTCGTTTTTTCGTTTTTATTCACAGTATTTTTTTTTATTTGTTGGTTTTTCCTATGAAAGTAGCCTTGTGATAGCCTTTTATTTGTTGATGCCAAGTTATTGAGTCAGGTGACCACAACCGCAAGTAGGACTTGTGTTCGTCTTATACGACAGTAAGATAAAATCACACGAGTTTTATACAATTTTGTAGAAGTATCTAGCTCTGGAATGGCGAGTTTTTTTGTGGGATGTGAAGAAATTGTCCGCCGAATGATGCAACGACCTACAGTAAAACTCCAGGTGGGTTTTCGGTGACACTCGACGAGAGGCTGTACAGGAAATTAAACGGTGCGAATCTGCGAACCCTCTCGCCTCCCCCAACGCATGCAGTACTTTCCCCAACCCCCCTGGCTTGCAGACCTGCCAAAGTTCTGAAGTTCTTCTTGCGCAGCCTAAATCGAATTGAAATGAGCATGCAATATATGTGTTTTTTTAAAAATTAAATTACACGTTTGCTTGAGGTATATATGTATATATATATATATATATATATTTATATATATATATATATATATATATATATATATATATATATATATATTAAACACACACTTATGTATACATACTGTATATAAAACACATATATATATATATATATATATATATATATATATATATATATATATATATATATATATACATTTAGGATAAACGTTTGTTTTTGTGTGTGTTAAGGTTGATAAATGGTGAAGACGTTGGATATGTAAATAATGTTGTTTGAATTTGTGTGAAAATTAAGCCGAACTGAAGCTATTTTTCGGTGACCTTTTCAAATCCAGAAAATTCTTGACCCAAAATTTTGAATATACTCACGTAACATTGGTGCAGTGAATACTGTCCCTAATGATGTTTAGGAATCACTGTGTAGATCAGTCTCTTGGGTTATTTTCTAAAGACTATTATTTTATAAAAGTCTATTTTAACAGCATTATCATACATAATCTATAGCAAACGAGCAGAAGTAAGTACATACATATTGTTAGGTTTTTTATTATATTTGTGAAATAGTGAAGGTTCTGGAGAGTTACTGTATTAGGATCCAAAGCGGAATTAGAAAAAAAAAGCCGATGACGTTATGCAAAAAAATCATTCATTCAACTAGTGAATAAAAGTTTGGCCCAGTGTTGTGAAACTTTGCATGTGTGTCGGTGTCTCCTCGAAGACGTTTTAGTTTTCTGTAAAAGAAAACTATTGAGATGGCTTTGTCTGTCCGTCCGCACCTTTTCTGTCCGCCCTCAGATCTTAAAAACTACTGAGGCTGGAGGGTTGCAAATTGGTATGTTGATCATCCACCTCCAATCATCAAACATACCAAATTGCAGCCCTCTAGCCTCAGTAGTTTTTATTTGATTTAAGGTTCAAGTTAGCCTGATCGTGCATCTGGCACCGCTATAGGTACCAACAACACAGGCCACCACCTGGTCGTGGTTGAAAGTTTCATGGGCGGCGGTTGAGAGTTTCATGGGCCGTGGCTGAGAACTTCATACAGCATTATACACTGTACAGAAAATTCGATTGCGCCGAAGAAACTTCGGCGCATTTTTTACTTGTTTGTGAAATGTCCCCAACACACAGTATCAGAAAACCTTTTGGAATCTTTTAGTCCAAACAGCGTTCCTGTAAAATTGTGAATAAAAATCACTGAAACAAATATTGTGAAATATGTTGAAAGTTTCTTGAGTTTCCTATTTTGCAGATCTTGAGACCAGCGCCTAAACAAACTTGTTATTGTCGTTGGATTTTGACCTTATCGTGACCTATTGTCGATCGCACCAAACTTTTCAAGTTCATTTTGAAGTTTCCTTAACAGTCAGGCAGTTGTGGGCGTGTTTGTATGAGAGGTCGTATTTTCAAACCGTGCGGGTCGGCTCTCTTTTACTTGAGTATATATATCTGTTGTAAAGATACTGATCAGTAATTGCCTTGAAAAGTTGTTATTCTATACAGCGGAGGTCATAAATCATAATATGCTTGTTATACATCTGATGTTTATGTATAGTTTTTGCTGGTGATGTTTGGAAATCGAGTATCCTGCCAGTACATCAGATGAAGTACCGAGGAAATTATATAGACAAATGTTTTTGAATGATGTATTTTGGGTCAGTATGAATGTTGTCCTTTTTGCGGGTTGAAATGTTATAAACAGTTTTTATCAATGTAAATTGTCTGAGTTATCCAGTTGTATTTGAGATGCAGCTTGGTAATTTTTACATTTATAATCGGATCAACATAAATATCTTATTACATGCTTTTGTTTAATTTGACTTCTGCGTCTGTCCGTCTGTTTGGGTCAAATCTTGTAACTCAAATTTCGACCTGTTCCTTTCGTCTGATGGACTTGAAATTTTGCATGGTTGCTCAATCCCGGTGACAATACATCCTTACATGTTCAGTAGGTCAGCAGTGACCTCTAGTGACCCTGCAGTGACCTCTTCCAGTATCTCAGGATTTGTATGAAACTCTTTGGATTTTTCGTACCTTCTTTGATTCGGTAGAACAAGTTAATAACTCTACGGATTTTTTCAAGACTTCTTTGGCTCGACAAGATAACACGTTCAATTTCGTTAGCTGCAATCATAATTCGGTTACAATTTCTGTCAAAACTAAAAAGTTTAAAATAAATTTTTTTTTTCAAACGCTTTTGTTAAAATGCACTTAAAAAGTAAAAAATAATTTTTTGAGACCTTGTAGCATTTCCTTGATGTTTGGCGCCCACGCTTTTATTTTTGTAGACATGATTAATTGTAAGAAAATCCTGGCGTGTCTCAAAAAATAATTTTTTACTTTTTAGGGCATTTTAATAAAAGCGTGTTTTAACATTTTCTAAATTTGATTTTCAAAGTTGTATTTGTGAATATTACGAATTGTAAATATTACAAGTGTGCCTTTTTGAGTGTTTCACACGGAATTAATGATATCGTATTTGTGGTCGATATAGATGATAAGACTTACATTTACAGGTATATCTGTGAAGAATCTAAATGATTAGTTTACATGTACACAGATATTGTCGTGATCATAACTTAAATAAGAACCATAAATTCCCTTACATTTGTATTTTGATGCACTGAGTTGTTTTTAATCGATAATTCTTAATTCTTATATTGACGTCTGTGACCCAAAGAATAAGCTACCGAAAACATTGGCCCCTTTTGTACCGAAAAATCTCTCTCATCCGTCAAAACATTGTTACCACCTTTTGAGTGGTAGAGGTGGGCGAACTAAGGTGACATCTTGGTTCGCCCACCGTGACTAGGAAAACAGAGGAGGAAAATGGTCTAAATGTTTCGTGTGTCTTCTCTCTCTCTCTCTCTCTCTCTCTCTCTCTCTCTCTCTCTCTCTCTCTCTCTCTCCAAGAAATGGAAATGCCGGGTGTCCTTTGCCCGACCACCATGAATGGCAAAGACCGAGGGAAAGAATTTCTTACTCAAATAGATTGCGTTCCTTTTCATTCAGGTTCTTCCACCGAGTAGAAAACGAGTAGGAGTTTTTTTTTTTTAAATGGAAGTCTTGATCTAGGATAATTTTCTCGTACTGTTAAAAAGTTAAGTATACCTTAGTTTAGCCAGACCACTGAGCTGATTAACAGCTCTCCTAGGGCTGGCCCGAAGGATTAGACTTATTTTACGTGGCTAAGAACCAATTGGTTACCTAGCAACGGAAAACATCAGAAGCTGTCTTCTGGAATCTTCGAGAGTTTGGTCAATATTTTCAGGGTAGGGTCTTGAGTTTTGTTAGAGGCCTCCTGCGTAGGCGGGTGGTTGTGTTTAAGGTTAAAGTGGAGTTAGTCTGGATAAACTTTTGAAGTTTTTGAGCGCGTATGTTGTCAGCAGTGATTTTCAGTAGATGATGCTAAAACGAATAAAGGAAAGCACCTTCATTAGAAGACCTTGACGTAATATACATTATGGATGGTGATTAACTGCATATAGCGTGCCTATTGAAAGTTATAAATTTATCAGAGGTAAACATATTTAGCCTTCTTTAATCTTCCATATGCCTCTCTCATCCTCATGTTGAAAATCCCCTTCTCTTTCCCTCTATTCCGCGGCTTGCTTCCAAGCCTTGTAAAGTGTTTTGAATAAAAACGAACTTTTTCTTTTTTTTGTCTTTTCGTTAACCACAAGTCCGTTTTCCCCTGGGGGTTGGGAGGGGTTTGGCACCAGAAAGGTACAGCTTTCAACTTTCTAAGAAAAGTTTCTATAGGGGCTAGGTTGCTGACGCGGAAGACAATTAGCCTGGAAAAACAAACGTATCCATGAAATTAGTTTTTGTAAAGTCAAAAGGGAGTTTATTTATGCTGAATGTGTGTCGTCTTTGTGATTCGTATTCGTGTTGGAAGCGTGTCGACTTTGTCGTTTTTTATTCATGTTGGTGTGTGTCGACTTTGGTTCACAGTGGTTCCAGTTATATATATTTCTGGTGTTTATGGACTTGAAGAGTACTGTAGGAAGGACTTCGGTAGAAGTAAAAGTTATGAGCTTAGAAGTAAAAGCCGTCTGAATGGAAATGAATGTAGGAAATGAAACCAGGCACCAAAGCGAAGAAATTCTCTCTCTCTCTCTCTCTCTCTCTCTCTCTCTCTCTCTCTCTCTCTCTCTCTCTCTCTCTCTCTAACCACCAAATTCAGGCAATTAATTTATTTTACAAATTTAATTAATTTTTATGGAAAAAGGAAATATTCAAGTGAAATATTAAACTGAAAAGACATTTAGCGCAGATCTCGTAAAGTTATGAAATGAATCAGACTGATAACTTTGAGTAAACAGACGTAAACTTCGGGAAAACTCGATCAAGTAGAAAGATAAGGTTCTCAACCTAGAAATCGTGTTGAACTATGGAAAAGTTTTAGGACCGAGATGAAAAAATACAAAACTTCCTGCAGATAAATTTTGATAGCCCGACGAAAGTTGGCGAAGGAATTAGTCCGTGGAAGAGTACAACCGGGGGCGGGGGGGCGCCTTCCATACAACGATGAGTAAATTCTTCATGAATCGCTTTTCCGCCCCATAAAGAATATCCCAATCGACTGGGGTCCCATTCCCAAATATTTATGGCAGCATTTTTTTCGACCCTTGGAAGGAAATTGCTTCGGCCGCTGTTTCCGGTATCGTGCAAAGGAAAAAAAAGGGGGGGGGGCGCCGTGTCACGAAAAAGTTAGTATAAAAATGTTATAAATGTCTTGGAAAATGGGCTGTCCTGGAATGGGCCTAAGAACTGTCATGTCGTAATTTACGTAAAAATGAAGATATAAGAAGTTTTGGTGCCAGTCGTTAGTGCTGGTATTAAATCTTTAGTATTAGAAAATCAAAAATGTGAATCATTAGTTAATTATATTATCAATTATGTAAATATTATGCCAGGTTATGTGAATGTTTTGTTTACGGTTCAAGTCTTTTAACATACAGAGGAGAGATTGAATGTTATGCATGTGATTGCGTGCATGTGCATGCTTACTTATTCAGAATGTTTTCGAGTGCAAAACCCAAAGAGATGGACAACCGAATGCCCCTGACCAAGCCATGCCTCAGAGAAATGAGGGATGCATAATATGAAACAAAATGAGCCTCGATGGCCAAGTCGGTAGAGCAGCAGCTTCGGACTTCATGGAGGTCTGTGGCGCGGGTTCAAATCCGCAGCCGATCGGTCAGGGAGGTGGACACTTTGCTATCCGTGTAGACACCCTGGGATTATGTATGTAATCAACGGATAGGTTTCCTTAAAAGCAAATGGGTGTTACAGACTAATACACACACAAACAAAGCCACTCCAACATCTCCTAAAAACATAACAGAAGCCTCACACGTCTCGAACTGTCGACCTAACCGCTCAACTCTCCTCGCTGCTGGGAGAAAGGGAGCTGGTAATTGGTACGATAAGCGATGTCAGGTAGGTCAGCCGATCGAGACTACGGTCTACCCTAAAACCAAATCAAAGTCCTTCAAAAGAAGGCATCGTGCTTACCTCATACAAAAAATGGAAAAAAGCACGTTAAAAGAAGAAGATAATAAGTATACAAAGTATAAGTTCATTACCGCATGACTAGATTAGTTACAGATCGGAGACTCTACTAATTTTAAGACTTTCTCGGTTCCTCTGTTATAATGATCAAGAATTTTCGAACCTTCCATTGTATTTAAATACATGGGCCTCGGAACTAGCAGTGCAAATATAGTGCCGGTTGGTACCGTTCCAACAGAAACTTGGATAATGGCAATAGGTGTGGCCTGAAGAAGTGTGGAGTTTCCTTGTTACATTCTAACTTTTTGTTTTTATTTTGTATTTACAGTTTTACTCTGTACCTCAGTACTATTGTTGTCACTTCCCTTCTAATGAGAATTCACTAGTCTTCCTCTCTGCAAGAGAGAGAGAGAGAGAGAGAGAGAGAGAGGAGAGAGAGAGAGAGAGAGAGAGAGAGTTGTTCAAACCTTTATAATGAATTAATCATTATATCAGTGTGTGTGTGTGCGTAAGAGAGAGAGAGAGAGAGAGAGAGAGAGAGAGAGAGAGAGAGAGAGAGAGAGAGAGAGAGAGATTCTACGTCCAAATTTATCTTGGTCATCTCAGTAGTTCTTTTAGAGTAAATTAATCATCATGTGTTTGTGTCTGTTTGTGTGCGTGAACTGGAGAGAGAGAGAGAGAGAGAGAGAGAGAGAGAGAGAGAGAGAGAGAGAGAGAGAGAGAGACTATGTCCAAGTTTAACTTCGTATACATAGCAAACCTTTATAATGAATTAATCATCGTGAGTGTATCAGTGTGTGTGTGTGCGTATGTGTAAGAGAGAGAGGAAGAGAGAGAGAGAGAGAGAGAGAGAGGGGAGGGAGGGAGGGAGATTCTGTGTCCAGCACACCAGATGTCAACATGCAAACCTTTAGAATGAAATATTCATCGTTAGTGTAAGAGTGTGTGTGTGTGCGTGCGTGTGTGTAAGAGAGAGAGAGAGAGAGAGAGAGAGAGAGGAGGTAAACGAATAAGCTTCAAACGTAGTTTTCCCGACCCTAGTGTCGCATGTTTCATATGACGTGGCTTCGTTGAAGCGAGAGGAAATTTAGTAAATACAGCGATACCACCGACATGGCGTATTTCATCTGGCCCAGTGGCAGGAGGTCCGTGAGATTTCTATTTTTCTTCAGAATCTTCTGCGAGAACCTCATTCTCTTCCCGTCTGCGTTTTGCGTTTGAGTTAGTAGTCTTCGGCGGAGTTTCGTAAAAGAGGGAAAAGTTAGGTACATGGCGATGGAGTTTGTGTGTGTGCGGGTGAAAGTGACACATATATACGCACAAACGCATACACACACACATATATATACAGTATATATATATATATATATGTATGTATATATATTATATGTGTGTCTGTGTGTGTGTGTGTGCGCGCGTGTGATTATTACTGTAGCTGGCAATTAGCAGAGAGAATTTCTTTCATTTAATTGCTGGGGTACACACATACACCCACACACACACACACACACACACACACACACATATATATATATATATATATATATATATATATATATATATATATATATATATATATATATATACACACACACATATCTATATATATATAATGTATTTTTTAATGAAAATTGTATTTTTGAACGATTTTCATAAATCACGCTCTCCATCAGCCCTTCCTAATCCGTTGTAGTCCATTGCTGCCCAGACCAGATTCGTAAAGCCTGTTTCAGTAACACTCACTTCATTTTACAAGGAGAGCTGTGTATAGGGTTAACACTCCAGCCTTAATAAGGGTGACACTCCTGCCTTAGATTTGACGCTCCTGCCTTTATAGGGTTGACACTCCAACCATAGTAAGGTTGGATATTCTTGCCTTCATAGGGTTGACACTCTTGCTGTCCTGTGGTTGATGTACCTTCATAGGTACCTTCTTTTCTCATAGGATGGCACTTCTGTCCTCATTCATAGTGTTGACACGCCTGTTTTTGTAGGGTGCCCACTCCTGTCCTCATAAGGGTGACACTCCTGCCTTCATTAGGTTAACACCCCTTTTCTCAAAGGATGACACTTCTGCTCTCATTCGTAGTGTTGACACTCCTGCTTTCATTTATATGGTTGACACTCCTGCCTTCCTTCAAAGGGTTAACACGCCTTTTCTTATAGGATGACACTTCTGCTCTCTTTCGTAGTGTTGACAATCATACCATCTTTTATGGGTTTGACAGACACTCCTGCCTGCATTCATAAGGTCGACACTCCTGCCTTCATTCATAGGGTTGACACTCCTTTTCTCAAAGGATGACACTTCTGCTCTCATTCGTAGTGTTGACACTTACTTTCACTCATAGGGTTGACACTCCTATCACCATTCATAGGGTTGACACTCCTATCACCATTCATAGGGTCAACTCTCCTACCTTCATTCATAGGGTTGACACTCCTGCCTTCTTTCATACGGTTAACACTCCTTTCTCATAGGATGACACTCCTGCTCTCTTTCATAGTGTTGACGCTCCTGCCTTCATTCATCGGGTTGACACTCCTGCCTTCATTCATAAGGTCGACACTCCTTTTCTCATAGGATGATACTTCTGCTCTCTTTCATAGTGTTGGCACTCATACCCTCATTCATAGGGTTGACACTCCTACCATCATTCATAGGGTCGACACTCCTGCCTTCATTCATATGGTTGACACTCCTGCCTTCTTTCATATGGTTAACACTCCTTTTTCATAGGATGACACTTCTGCTCTCATTCATAGGGTTGACACTCCTGCCTTCATTCATAAGGTTAATACTCCTGCCTGCATTCATAGATTGCCACTCCTGCTTTCAGTCACAGGGTTGACACTCCTGCCTTCACTCTTTGTGTTAACGCTCTAGATATCATAGTGTTTAACACTGCTGTTTGAATAAGAGTTAGCTGAGGAGTCGTTTGTCATCTGTGGCAAAGATTTTAGCAGACCATTCGATGGTCCGAACGAGTATTGAAAAATGATGAGGTTTGTGAGCTTAGCATGAAATCTGAGAAAGGGGCTGGGGTTGGGGAGGTTGTGTTTTCGTTTTCCTTTGTGATTTCTTTAGTGTTGTTCTTCTCTGTCCATTCTGAGAGAGAGAGAGAGAGAGAGAGAGAGAGAGAGAGAGAGAGAGAGAGAGAGAGAGAGAGAGAGAGAGGCTTTATGTATAAGTTTATCTTCGTTGTCTTAGTAGTTCTTTTAGTCTAAATTAATCATTGTATATATCCGTTTGTGTTTGTGTGTGTGTGTGTGAGAGAGAGAGAGAGAGAGAGAGAGAGAGAGAGAGACAGAGAGAGAGAGAGAGAGAGAGAGAGAGAGAGAGAGAGAGAGAGAGAGAGAGAGTATTCTTTTGCAAGTTTTTCTTATCCACTTTTACAACATTCTCATGAGTTTTCCGTCGGCTGGAGATAAAAGTTAAGTATACCTTATTTTTAACGAGACCACTGAGCTGATTAACAACTCTCCTAGGGCTGGCCCGAAGGATTAGACTTATTTTACGTGGCTAAGAATCAATTGGTTACCTAGCAACGGGACCTACAGCTTATTGTGGAATCCAAACCACATTATAGCGAGAAATGAATTTCTATCACCAGAAATAAAGAGAGAGAGAGAGAGAGAGAGAGA
>NC_089796.1:9444301-9461801 GCF_040412425.1 Macrobrachium rosenbergii | reverse complement strand
ATATATATATATATATATATATATATATATATATATATATATATATCATTTACTTGAAGTGCAACATATTTGACGTAGAAAATTTATTTAAATAGAAATAATAATGCGCAGTTGCCAAAAAAACCAAAAGCAATAAATAGCCTAATCAATAGGAGCTAAACAATTATTTCAAGGTAGAATTACTAAGAACACAAGATAACGAAAAACAGCAATATTAGGATAAACTTCATTAAGCAAATTCCAGATCAATGTCCTAAACAGAAATATGAAAATAGTTAAATTTTGCCAAAAATGGAGCGAAAAGTACCAAGATGAACATTGTTTCCCTCGTACCAGTATCCTTCCTGTCATCCCGAGGTGACTGTCGTTGTCTGTGGGGTCAGCCTTTGACTAATGTTTTTTTTTTTTTGCTTTTTGTTTTTTTTATTTTTGCTTTTTTTTAGTTTTAAAAAAGACTCTCTCTCTCTCTCTCTCTCTCTCTCTCTCTCTCTCTCTCTCTCTCTCTCTCTCTCTATATATATATATATATATATATATATATATATATATATATATATATATATATATATACGTTGTATATATATATGTATATATATAAATATATATACATACATACATATATACACACATATACTTATTTGCGTAAATGTTTATCATTTGTGAGGACCAATTGTTATGCAGAAAAGGATAATACGAGTACTAGTAATTATGGTAATTCAGTTCCTCAAATGCACACAGCTTGCAGTCTTAAATTTATATATACACTTACGTTCATCCTAAAATATCCTAATGTAATTTAACTTTATACCTTTTTCAACGACTTTAACGAAAATCCCCCGTAGGGAGGTAGTGCCGTCAGTGCACCTCATGTGGTGCACTGTAGGCATTATTTAAGGCTCTTTGCAGCGTGCCTTCGGCCCCTAGCTGCAACCTCTTTCATTCCTTTCACTGTACCTCCGTTCATATTCTCTTTCTTCCATCTTGCTATCTACCTTCTCCTTACAATTTTTTCACAGTGCAACTGCGAGGTTTTCCTCCTGTTACACCTTTCAGCCTTCCTACTCTCAATTTCCCTTTGAGCGCTGAATTACCTCATAGGTCCCAGCGCTTGGCCTTTGGCCTAAATTCTATATTCCATTCCATTAACAAAATTCTGTTTAGAACTAGTCCGTTGCACTTAGAAACTGGATAGAGAATTCTATTCCGTATTCCCTTAGCCTAAGTGACTGAGAGGGAGGGAGAGCTTTCTCCTGTCCCCACGGGGAATTACGAGTCGTCGAATTCCCTCAGGTGCTCTGCGCGAGAAAGACAAGTCATGTTCTCCCCCTTGTTAATGTCACTCACAGAGACGGGAAACAAGAGGGGCAAAGTGATGTTCTGATTTGTCTGACTTCTGAAAAAGCGGGACAGCTTTGCCCGGCTAAGTTCAATCCCTTTTCGAGTTGAATATAGAATTTAGGCCCAAGGCCAAGCACTGGGACCTATGAGGTCATTCAGCCCTGAAATGGAAATTGACAGTAAAAGGTTTGAAAGGTGAATCAATTGTTAGGAGAGGGTGAAGAGTAAGTTGGAAGAAGGAATATGAAAGGAGGTACAGTAAAAGGAACAAAAGGGGTTGCAGCTAGGGGCCGAAGGCACACTGCGAAGAACCTTAAGTAATGCCTACAGTGTACAACATGAGGTGCACTGAAAGCACTACTTCCCTACGGGGTTGATGTATGTTTTTTCATGAGGGTTTTTGTTGAAATGGAATTGCATTTGATTACGTATTTATAATACACGAGTTTTACAAATGAATATTAGTTGAAACACGAAGAATACGAGCTATTAGGTAATACTGTTTTCATAATCCTTCTCTCTGTACCTTGTATAAAATATCTTAGATTTGTCCTTCGTTATTTTGTCTAATTATAAATAATAAATCAGCTCTAAAATTACATTTCTCGGTGTCGTTGTTGTGGCGTGATTATTCCATGAAACTAAGCTCGCTACGGCGAAACCCACGTTCGATCCCTTGGGTCGTTTAAGATAGGAATGATGCAACTGCGTTTCCCCTTGAAAATCCATTGTCTTTAATAACCTGAGCAGTATGAACCTAGGTGTGGTTAGTGCGCTGTCAAAATATATAATTTCGTACAATTAAAAACTGAGGGCCTCAGCGAGGTAATCTTCACTCCACCGGGGTAAAACCATTCCTCACATTCTCTCTCTCTCTCTCTCTCTCTCTCTCTCTCTCTCTCTCTCTCTCTCTCTCTCTCTCATAGTTCCTCGTTGGACGGGTCGATATTGTACTCGGGTAGCACTCTGTTAGACCAGCGTTCGATTCTCCGGCTGGCCAATAAAGAATTACAGGAATTTATTTCTGGTGATAGAAATACATTTCTCGGTATAATGTGGTTCGGATTCCACAATAAGCTGTAGGTACAGTTGCTAGGTAACCAATTGGTTCTTAGCCACGTAAAATGAGTCTAATCCTTCGGGCCAGCCCTAGGAGAGCAGTTAATCAGCTCAATGGTCTGGTTAAACTAAGGTATACTTAACTTTTTTAACTCTCTCTCTCTCTCTCTCTCTCTCTCTCTCTCTCTCTCTCTCTCACCGCGAACTCATAGCTGTAGAAGAACTGCAGTGAATTACCCATTTGGTAACAGCCCTGTTCTGTTTGCGTCTCACCCATTTGGTGGAAATGACTATGTCAATAAATCTGTAATAAATAATAAATAAATCTGTTTGCACCTGCCTCATTAAATGCGAACGGCTCTATCACAGAATCCTCTTATAAATCAGAATTGCTAATTATGCATCTGCGCTAATTAAAGTAAATATTTGCCGAGGGTATAAATGGTAGTTAGTCTTTTATTCGATTAATTATCTCAACTAATTGCTTTATCACGAATTAATGAGCTGTGTTGTAGATATCGAGACTCGTATATTCTCATTCGGTTAGCCGTTTTCTATCTCTCTCTCTCTCTCTCTCTCTCTCTCTCTCTCTCTCTCTCTCTCTCTCTCTCTCTTACCGTAGGTTTGATATTTAGCCATATGCACCGTATCCCTAACCCCGTCCCCTCTCTCTATCTAAGGGTAGGTTTGATATTGAGCCATTATGTACCGTATCCGTACCCCCTTCTCTCTCTCTCTCTCTCTCTCTCTCTCTCTCTCTCTCTCTCTCTCTCTCTCGCTTTTACCGTAGGTTTGATATTAGCCTTTATGTACCGTATCCCTACACCCCTTCTCTCTCTCTCTCTCTCTCTCTCTCTCTCTCTCTCTCTCTCTCTCTCTCTTACCATATATTTGATATTTAGCCCTGATGTACCGTATCCCTAACCCCCCTCTCTCTCTCTCTCTCTCTCTCTCTCTCTCTCTCTCTCTCTCTCTCTCTCTCTCTCACCGTAGATTTGATATTTAGCCAATATGTACCGTATCCTTATCCGCCGTCTCTCTCTCTCTCTCTCTCTCTCTCTCTCTCTCTCTCTCTCTCTCTCTCTCTCTCTCTCTCTCTCTCTCTCTCTCGCCTTGTAGTGCGAGTGGTAGTGCCCACGGCTCGCAGTTGAGTAGACTCGAGTTCGATATCGGACGAAGAAGGAGAGGCAGAGGCTAACTTCCTTTGAAAGGGCAAACACATCACATTTATGAAATTATAAATAAAACATTTATGATACTGAAACGTATCTGAGGATACAAAATGCTGTGAAAAAAAGTGGTGACTTGAATAGATATTGCCCTTTGAAATTGTAATTAGCTGGATGGAACATAGAGCTTAGGCCAAAGACCAAGCACTGGGACCTATGAGGGCATTCAGCGCTGGAAAGGAAATTGAGAGTAGGTAGGTTTGAAAGGTGTAACAGGAGGAAAACCTCGCAGTTGCACTATGAAGTAATTGTCAGGAGGGGTAGATAGCAAGATGGAAGAGGGTTTGAATGGAGGTACAGCAATAAGAATGAAAGGCAAATTGTGACATTGACGACGACTCTCCATGCTGTCAATGGACTCTGAAGTATGCAAAGGCGACTGCATTCTTGATAATAGTGATAAACTGCTACATTAAGAGCACTTTTCAGCGCTTTATAAGAACTTAATACGACCCCAAAAAAATAAAAATTTGTACGTGAATAAAATGAAGACAAGGTGCAAATGTCCTAAACCATACTGACATCCCTTTTAAGAATGAGAGAGAGAGAGAGAGAAGAGAGGTTCTCTCTGTCCCAAATAGCAACTGTTTCTCATTTTTTTATGGAAAGTTAAGAAAGAAACAAACCACATTAAAAGTTCGGTAATTATTAAGTTGAACTCCTGACGTATGATGTCGTTTCTGATTTTTAGTTTTCTGTAAAAGAAAACTATTGTGCTGGCTTTGTCTGTTCGTCCGCACTTTATTCTGTCCGCACTTTTTTCTATCCGCACTTTTTCTGTCCGCCCTCAGATCTTGAAAACTACTGAGGCTAGAGGGCTGCAGATTGGTATGCTGATCATTCACCCTCCAATCATCAAACATAATAAATTGCAGCCCTCTAGCCTCAGTAGTTTTTATTTGATTTAAGGTTAAAGTTAGCCATGATCATGCTTCTGGCTACGCTATAGGATACTCCACCACCGGACCGTGGTTAAAGTTTCATGGGCCGCAGCTCATACAGCATTATATCGAGACCACCGAAAGATAGATCTATTTTCGGTGGCCTTGATTATACGCTGTAGCGGCTGTAAGAAAACCTGATTGCGCCCGAAGAAACTCCGGCGCATTGTTTGCTTGTTATGTATTCATACGTAGTTATGTCTTAGAAGGTTTGTTTTTGTGATGGGAGAGAAGCATATGTAGGAATACGTAGGCGGGAGAGTTACTATTTACGTGTAAAAATTGATCAGAAACGAAGGATGTGTAATGTCGTCCTGGCTGTTCAGTATCCTTATAGAGGGGGTGATGTTAGAAGTTAAAAGATAGGACAGCTGATATAGGTTTAGAGTCGTGGGATAAGAAAATGAGTCCTGAAAGGATCGTGGAATTGTTGATGTTTGCAGATGGTGCGGTACTGAATGTGGGGTGTGAAGAAAAGCTGAAGAAGCGAGTAAAAAACTTCAAAAGTATTTGCATGGAGAAAGTTGGAAAGTTTTAAAAGTATTTGCATGGAGAAAGTTGGAAGTCAATGTGAGTCATAATAAGGCTATGAATGTAAATGAAAGCCAGGAAAATGAGCAATGAAAGTTAACAGGGATGGTGTAAGAATGGAATCATTTGATTCTGCTAGGTATCCTCGAGTAAATAAAGCAAGAATGTAAGGATAAAGAAGAGATGAACAGTAGAATAGGTAAGGCATATAAGGTATCCAGGAGTGAGCAAAAGATTCTTGGATTATCTATGGAAGCCAAGGTTGAGATACACGGATTGATTGTTGAGCCAACTTTACTTTATGGAAGTGAAGTTTGGATGTTGAATGCGAGTGAAATAAAAAAATGTTGAAGCTGGTGAGAGGATTTTTTTTATGCGTGGGGTATGTGGCTTAAGAACTGAAATTGTGAAAAATGTGTAGTTACCTACAGACAGTGACAAGTTAGTTAGGTGAATGGATGAATCAGTCCTATGAGATGGTGTAGTCCTATGGAAAGAATGAAGGACTATAGTCTAACGAGAAGCGTGTAATCTAGATATGTAATGGGGCAGGAGGAGATTGTATTTAAGAGACTTTCATAAGGAAGGGCCATGATACTCTGGCTGCACGAGAGTGCTTGCCAGATTCAGATGAAGGTTATTTATAGGGGTGTTCAACACGTTAGGTGTGTGAGAGGATGATAGTTTTGGATTTTAATCCAGATTGGTTTCAGTTGTAATATATATATTATATATATATGTATATATACAGTATATATATATGTATATATATATATATATATATATATATATATATATATATATATATATATATATATATATATATATATATATATATATATATATATATATATATATATATATATATATATATATATATTATAGATATATATATATATCTCTATATATTTCAGATCTCTCTCTCTCTCTCTCTCTCTCTCTCTCTCTCTATCTATATATATATATATATATATATATATATATATATATATATATATATATATATATATATATTTTTTTTTTTTTTTTTTTTTTTCTTTCTTCCTTTCAATTATTTGTTTTTCCTTATTCCTCCCGTCTTTCGTTTTCACGTCGAAGACTCTTACGTTCACTTCCTCTCATTTTCCGTCCAACACATTATCCACCCATTCGGTTCTCCTCTTCCGTCATCAGTCATTTTCCCCATGTCTTTCTTCTACCGCCTTTCCTTTCCCCACCTCTTTTACCCTTCTTCTAGGCAAGTCCCTTCCCCTCTCGTTTCCTGGGACGCTGCTGCTATTACGTTGATCCAATTGCCTCGGTTCCTCTTCATCAATTTCACCGATAGGACCGAGGGTCTTGTTGTACACGGTGCGTCGAGTATTTCTGTCTGGGACGAGGCGTGTCAGGTATCGTTCAGGTCTAGAGAATCAAGTTTTAAAAAAAAAATGTTTCCCTCTTTTCTGTTTTTAAAATGTTACTTGCCGTTTTGTATCTTAATTGAGAAATTGATTTATTTCTTCAGGTATCGTTCAGGTCTTGAGAATCAAGTTTTTTTTTATTTTTTCATTTATATATTTCTATTTTTTTAAATGTTACTTGCCGTTTTGTATCTTAATTGAGAAATTGATTTATTTCTTCAGGTATCGTTCAGGTCTTGAGAATCAAGTTTTTTTTTATTTTTTTTTTTATTTTTTTTCATTTATGTTATATTTATTTCTTATATAGTTTTTTTTTTTTTTAAAATGTTACTTGCCGTTTTCTATCTTAATTGAGAAATTGATTTATTTCTTCAGGTATCTTTCAGGTCTCGATTCTCAACTTTTTTCTTCTTCTTTTCTATCTTTTTTAAATGTTACTTGACGTTTTTTTTTATCAGGTTGAGAAATTTCTTTATTTGAGCTTGTCATCGAGTGCAAGCATGAAATTATTTTGATTTTTTGTATGTTTGTTGCGCAGCTGATTTCATGTCAGTTTATTGTTTTAATTCCGTTTTGCTTGTCCCACTGAGTCTTGGATTTCTTTCTTTCTCATTTTCATAATTCACTGGGTTTTTTTTCGCGTCGTGAAGTTGGTTTTCTTTTTCTGTAGATTTCATTTTTCCAGTTTGTAATTTTTGCTTTGGAATTTCTTAACTATTATAGTTTTTCTACTCTAATTAAATGGTTTGTTTTGTGCTTGGAAGTTTGTGGTATATTGGTCACTGTTATTTGTTTACTGTAAGTCTTGAGTACTTTTTTGAGTAAATCTTTTGCTCCACTCTATATAAAATTGTGACGATAGTTTTGGGAACGAAAGTGATAAATTTTTTTTTCAAATGACAAATGGATCGCTACCGATCCATTTATCATTTGAAATAAAAAATCCCCTTCGGCGATAATTCCCCATCGGGGATATTCCCGAAGTAGCGTGAGTTGGATATTAAGCGACATTTGTAGCTTCGTTAATGTATATTATCACGGTGATAAAATTTCATATATATATATATATATATATATATATATATATATATATATATTAATTAATTTACCCATATACTTAAAACCTGTTATTATTATTATTATTATTATTATTATTATTATTATTATTATTATTATTATTATTATTGTTATTATTATTATTATTATATAATTTGAGGTAAAATAGGAGAAGTCTTAGATTAAAGTAGTCTGATTGGAAGATGGGAAGAGGCCAATTGCAAGGAATGGGAATTACTTATGACAGAAAATAATCTAGCCAAGATCCTGAGGGCCTTTCAAGACGTTGCACAAGGCACACTGTAGGCGGGTCTCCTGCTTGGTTCAAGTGTTGTAAACCATCATATGTATTTGACTTGTTAATATTTCTGCTTTCAGTTTCCTGTAAAAAGAAACTATTGCGATGGGTTTGTTTATCCGTCCACACTCTTTCTGTCCTCCCCCAGATCTTAAAAACTGCTGAGGCTTGAGGGCTGCAAATTGGTATGTTGATCATCCACCCTCCAATCATCAAACATACCAAATTTCAGCCCTCTAGCCTCAGTAGTTTTTATTTTATTTAAGGTTAAGGTTGGCAATGGATCGTGCGTCTGGCAGCGCTTTCCGGAACGTCGCCGGCGCACCTTCACTTGACCGCATCTGGGGAGCAGCCGAGGGCTTCCCGGTCGTAGCTGAGAGTTTCATACAGCATTATACGCTGTACAGAAAACTCGATTGCGCCGAAGAAACTCCGGCTTATTTTTTTACTTGTTATTGTTGTGATTGAAAGTAGTATTGTTATTAAGTCACCAAAATCCCTGATTAATAAGAAAGACTGTGAAAATTACAGTGTTGGTTCTACTTTACCAGACTAACGCTACTAATGTATCATTAACTCGCCAAAACAGCGGGTCCTAAAATGAACGACCGCCTGCTTTATTGAATGTTTCTTTGGGAGTAAAGTTCAGAGTTTATTAGCGGGACCTCTCCAATAAAAGGCTCGTTTCCCCTTCCACCAGAGGGCTGGCGAAATGAAATAATCGTTTTATTGTTTTATTGTTTTCTTTTATTACTTGGGGAAAAGACCAATTTGTTGTTGTCGAGCGGGGGGTTATGACCCCTTGGCTTTTGCAGCATCTCCTTCGAGAGGGAGGATCTTATCTTCAGGAGTCTTTTGCTCAGTTGTCCGTCAAGGCTCTTGGCGACCTTGCGAAAGCGAAACAGCCGTCATACACACACACACACACACACACACATACGTTTGTATATACACATATATAAGCACACGCGCGCACACATATATGTATATAGCAGTAGTCAGCACATAATTCCGTGTTGAACAGACATAAATTTCTGAATCACATCAGGATCGAACCCAGGTCTTTCAGTTGGTAGCGCCCTCGCCTCTCAGTTGAAAGACCTGGGTTAGATCCCGGTGTGAGTCAGAAATTACACACACATATAAAAATGTGTATAATATATATACTCGTATATATACATTTGCCTTTTTTCCCAAGAGTTAGGTTAATACCAGTCAGAAAGTGTTACCCCTGCATTTGTCAGCAATTATGGGAAAAGGTGACTAGCCGCACGCCCTGTCCCAGTGATATTCAAAGGGCCTGCGCGCCTGCAACGGCGTCTTTCCTCTTGAGGTGATCACCCATCTACGCACTGACCAGACCCAGCGAGGCTTACTTAACTGATCTAATGGCCAGCATTAGAGAGAAAGTGTTACTGTTTGATGCAGTATATGTGTGCTTGTGTGTGTGTGTGTGTGTACAGGTATGTGTGTGTGCGTGCTCGAGCTTACAGCCGCACATGCTGTACTCGTGTAATAAAAAGATAGATGAGAAGGAAAAATTAAAAGTTGAGGTTTCTGCATTTGACTGGATGAGGTTCATTTGTTTAACTAACAAAAGCTGGATGTTTTGTCACTCTGGAAGACGAAAGTGAAAGTACAAGGTCTTCAGGAATGCGAAAGGCAGAGTGATTATATTTGCAGTAGCCGGGAGATGTGTCGTTTGTAGTGTCAAGAAGACCCGAGAGCTTGGAAAGTGTGTAAATGTTATTGGGGAAAGTACTCGGATGAAACAGTGGTAGTGAAAGACACCTTGTCAGAGGCTGTACCTGTAGGTTGCTGGGTTTTGGAGAACGAGGAAGGGTGATTGTAGTAGGTTACAGAGGAAGACATGAGGTCACTGGGAATTTTGGAGATATTTTAGAGAGAGAGAGAGAGAGAGAGAGAGAGAGAGAGAGAGAGAGAGAGAGAGAGAGAGAGAACGTTCTGGGGAATACGTTTAGAAAGAGGCTTTAGACATGGTTTTCAAAGGTTTTTAAATATTTCTTATAACCACCTTTCACTCTAGAATTGTTTAGATATGCTATATATATATGTATATATATATATATATATATATATATATATATATATATGTATATATATATATACATACTGTATAGAATTTTTAAAAATATTCTTTATAACCCCTTTCACTCTAGAAACTGTTTAGGTCTGCTTTATATATATATATATATATATATATATATATATATATATATATATATATATATATATATATATATATATATATACACCCCTTTATATACATATATATATATATATATATATATATATATATATATATATATATATATATATATACAATTTCACATTCTCCTCACTCCAACAGAAAATTGCGTTCTCTTCAGCCAGTATCTCTCTAATTGTTTCTTTTATCGTGAGGTCCATTTGTTCATTAACCTGCCACTCTGTAGGAGCCTCCTGTAAAACACCTTACGCATACAAGAAGAGAGAGAGAGAGAGAGAGAGAGAGAGAGAGAGAGAGAGAGAGAGAGAGAGACGATAATTTGATAAGAGATCCCCGTTCAATTTAAGGAACAAAAGATGAAGGCCAGTCTTGCGTAGAGGAAGAGAGAATTGTGTTACCGAGAAAAAGAGGAAAAGCAACAGTTGTGTATTGCGAAAGAAGATGGAGAAAAAAAAAGCCGCGGATGCTCCTTTTATGTGTTGTTTCAAGGTAGTACCGGTCTGTCTGTCTGTCTGTGGTAAGTTGTGTGTCATTGTTGTATTGCGGAAGGGTAAGAGGAGGGTTGTTGTGTCATTGCTGTAATGCGGAATGGTAAGAGGAGGGTCTCTCTCTCTCTCTCTCTCTCTCTCTCTCTCTCTCTCTCTCTCTCTCTCTCTCTCTCTCTCTCTCCCCAGTTTCACTGTGTTAGCAACACGCAGTAGCTTTCAAACTCAGCTGTCTTGTGTTTTCTGAAAACTCGTGATTGAAAGTAAAATGGGGTTTCCAAATGTCGTTGGAAGCTTTCTTGGGAATTTTATTTTTGTTATTTATTTTTACGATAATTTTTTTCTTTAATTAGAGGAGAAAGTTTGGAAATGACAGTCCAACCTCAGTGAATCACATGAACCACAGTATACCTTGTTTGGTGTACTATAGACGCACTTAAGGTTCCTCGTAGTATTCCATCGGCCTAGCTGCATTGCTTGCTGGCTTATATTCTGCTGTTCCACTTAGCTGTCCAACCTCTTCAACTTGACCTTGCTCTTATCTTCACTCCCAGTTGAAATCAAATCCTTTGGGCTTGCCCTGTGGGGGTTTTAACCCGGTATGTATCCACCTACGCGTCACCTCTGAGGTGCTGGTACTAAACATGGCGGAAGCTCAATGGGACACCGTGTTTAGTACTAGCCCCCCGGATCAAAGATATTGTTTATTGATATATGGAAATATATAGAAATGAGTGCATATGATAAGATACTTTAATCCCCAAGGGGCTAGTACTAAAGACGGCGTCCCATTGAGCTTCCGCCATGTTTAGTACTAGCACCTCGGAGGTGACGCGTAGGTGGATACACACCGGGTTAATATCCCCCCCTATGAGAATCTTGAAATGTGACACAGTGGTTTCGTTAAACTACTGAATAATAATCATAATTATAACTTTAATAGCTTCTCTGGCTTCGTTCTGTCCCATTGCAAGTTTTGAGTATGTGATTTTTGGAATTCAGTTGCTAGCTTCGTCCCCACGGCCCGATGGGTGGTCAGGAAATTTTAAGAGCAATAGCGTCCGATTTTCTTTCAAATTTATCGCTCCCTTTTGGGAGTTGTATCCCCTCCTTTCCTTCTGCCCAGATTAATGCTTTCGATTGCCCTGGGCGTCCGCCTTTAGGTAAAAAAGTACACACATAGTATTATTTAAAATAGTACACATACATATATGTATTATATATATATATATATATATATATATATATTATATATATATGTATGATGTGTATGTATATGTATGCGTGTATGATATATATATATATATATATATATATATATAAATTATATACATATATATATATGTATTATAAAATTCAGTTTTTGGTGAATGCAGAAATTCATTGCAAAATGTAATCGAATGGTAGTTTCGTGGTAATGTCAATATTTATTGAAAGTTAATTATAAACCTCATTCTTACAGCAGCTTTCATAATTCAGCCCCAGACGCCTGTTCTCCGAGCGCTAATGCCCATTAGCGCATTTTAAAGTTCAGGTCCTGTTCTTGGCTCAGCTTATCTGCTTTCTTGGCGATGGTGCTTATGTCATGGGACTCGGTCGGTTTCATTTCGTGCTATTCCAGGATTCACCCGAGAGAGAGAGAGAGAGAGAGAGAGAGAGAGAGAGAGAGAGAGAGAGAGAGAGAGAGAGAGAGAGAATTGGGTGCTACTTTGGCTTGTTATCTACGTGTCACCTACTCCGAGGTGCTAGTCCTAAACACCGTATGGTACATGTAAAGTAGACAGCCGCACGAAGATATCGTTAATATAAAATTTGTCGACCATACAATATAGAAATGGGTGTACAGCGTACCATACTTTGACCCCCGAGGAGCTAGTACTAAACACGGCGTCCCAAGGAGCTCCCGCCACGTTTAGTGCTAGCGCCTCGGAGTAGGGGGCCCAAAGTAGCAACGAGAATAACTGAGCGTCGTCTTGACTCGTTGCCTCTGGAAAGCAGGCGGAATTATCGTCCTTCTCCTAAAAAGCGACATTTTTATCAAGGCTGCTTTTCTCTGCTTCCTCCAACGTTTGCGCTTTTACCCGATCTCTGGAAACGTTTTGATCTCTGATTCGATTTCTCCAGAACGTTTTGCCTCTCGGCTGATGAAGGTTGATATTCAGACGTTTGGTTCGCGAATCGGTGTCTTGAAAAGTCTTTCCTTTGACCTAATTTCTTCAGACGTTTGGCATTTTGATTCATTTTCTTCGGGCATTTGGTTCTTGTACCAGTTTTAGGAGATGCTTTACTTCCCCCACTCTCTCTCTCTCTCTCTCTCTCTCTCTCTCTCTCTTTCATATTTGCCTTGTTTATATATATTTATATATATATATATATATACATGTATATATATGTAAAATAATATACAATGAAGATATAATTACAGATAATAACTACAATGAAGAGATTGCTGGAGAGAGAGAGAGAGAGAGAGAGAGAGAGAGAGAGAGAGAGAGAGAGAGAGAGAGAGAGAGAGGGGGAGGGGCTGCTAAACCAAACGTATATATGTATGTATGTATAGAAATGTATATATATAAATATATATATATATATATATATATATATATATATATATATATATATATATATATATATATATATATGTATAAGTAATATATATATATATAGGGTACATATAATAAGTTTGTGTTGTTCGGAACACCAAAAACTTCTCTAATCAGCAAAAGTAGTACATTCTGAAAGCGACCAGTAATAAGCAATGTCAGAATTCATCATCATCATCATCATTCCCATCTTTCATATGACGGGAGCAACGAGCACATAAAAATGTGGCCGAATTCCGAAGTGGAAGCTATGCGGAACATTTGAGAAATTCATCGTCATTCAAAATATTTTTCTCATCCCAAATTCTTTTTCTGGAAATAAGACGATATGTCGATCGCAAATCATTTTCAGGCGAATATTTTGTACCGAAGGAGGAATTAGCGTGAGATATAAATACCAGATACTTCGAGTGAAGTATTTTTAATTAAAGCTCTCTCTTGTCGTCTCCATTATATATATATATATATATATATATATATATATATATATATATATTATATATATATATATATTATATATATATATATATATATATATATATATATATATATATATATATATGTATGTATGTATGTATGTATGTATGTATGTATATATATATATGCATATATATAATATATATATATATATATATATATATATATATATATATATTATATATATATATATATATATATATATATATATATATATATATATATATATATATATATATATATATATATATATATATATCTTCGAATATTAAGCCATACATATTTAATATCCACTTCACTGTACCTCAGGAATAAAATAAGTCCATCGTCCCATTGGGTGTAGGTTATTCCCAAGTTATAGTGACATGGACATTAAACGATAATTTTTGGTTAATATTTATGAATATAAAAAATGTCAAGGAGTATGTGAAATATATATGAATATATATATATATATATATATATATATATATATATATATATATATGTATGTATGTATTTATAATATATAATATATATTTAATTGATTGTTTTGGGTATCTGAAATTAATTAACTTTTCTTAGCCTCATTACCTCCACCAGTGAATAATACAGCTCCTTTTGAGGTAAGTATGAATTTTACTAGATATTTATTCACCCGTGTCTGTGTTATTGTCTGCGTTTTGGCAAAATGTCTTGAGAACGGAGGAACCGTTTATAATGACGCTGGGTGAATACATTCATTGGATGACCTCCTCTAGATGACAAACTTCTGGATAAAGGTTCGACGGTTTGTCGCCTTAGAAATCATCTGCCGTTATAAAATAGGATTTTTCTTAAAAAGGTGCTTATTAGTTTTATCGATTTTGTATTGCTATATAACTTAATACTTAGCCTCCGTTTATGGGGGAAGGCGATACACAGTGTGGCAGAGGTATGCTGTCGACCAAATTCAATTTCTCAAGCTTCATTATTTAACTCGATAGTAGAATTCTCATTCAGGGTTTATATAGAATTACAGTAAAGCAATGTAATCTTGAGTTTTTCATCTAGGTATTGTATTTTACTTCTTATTCTAATAATTCTTTCATTCCTCATGTTCTGCTTTATATCGTTGTAAAAAAATCTTCATACAAGTTTGCAACGTCTGGTTCAATACTTTTTACTAGTATCTTTTTACCCGAAGGGGGCCAGTGCCGTCAGTGCACCTCATGCGGTGCACTGCAGACACTACTCAAGGTTCTTTGCAGGGTCCATTCCGCTCCTAGCTGCAACCCCTTTCACATCTTTTGCTGTACCTCCGTTCATATTCTCTTGCTTCCATCTTACTTTCCACCCCCTCCTAACAATTGTATCTCAGTGCAACTGCCAGGTTTTCTGACTGTTACACCTTTCAAACCTTTTTACTCTCGATTTCCGTTTCGGCGCTGAATGACCTCGTAGGTCCCATCTGTTGGCTGTTTAAATTTGATATTCTGTTCTATTCTAATATCTTTTTTCCATTTATATGACCTCTGTCTGACTAGCATTATTTCCCAACTGAGATGAATTGTGGATGAATGATAATTTTTTATGCCTTTCTTAGCGCTGTATCAGTTTACAAATACTGGACAATTATGGCAGAAATAAATGCCTGTGGAAGGTGTGGGTTTATTCTTATGTCTTGAAGAATATAGATTATATATATTTTTTTAGTATACTCATGGAAGCTTTATCCTGAGTTTTTGACTTGTCAGTTGAAGTGTCAACAAATCCCTTTATTACAGTAGTTCCGCTGAAGATATGTTTTTTCTTTTGTTTATCAGGGATACGAGTCAACCTGTTAATGGCACATTAGCCAATGAACGTATAAATTAATCTTTTAGTATGCCTTTAGAAGACGTATATTGAACCTTTTAATAACCCTGGGAATATGTAATTTAAAGCTTTAGTGGTTCTAATAATATGAATAAGGCATTTTCGGGGTAGCCTCCCCTTTATCAGGGCTTAAAATTTGTGTATTTTCGGGCCTTGCTGCAGAGGTATCATATTCTTTGGAAGCTTGAATTTCAAGTCAATGGCCCCTGTGGGCTTCTTCCATATTGATAGACACGGGTGAATGAATATTAGGTGGAACTCATTCTTAGTTTTAAAGAATATATATTATTCACTGGTGGAGGTGAAAAAGCTAAGAGAAGAGTATTATTTTGTTATATTCCTTGGAAGACTGAATTTAAAGTCAGTGGCCCCTGTGAGCTTGTTCCATATTGATAGACACGGGTGAATGAATATTAGGTGAAACTCATTCTTAGTTTTAAAGAATATATATTATTCACTGGTGGAGATGATAAAGCTAAGAGAAGAGTATTATTTTGTTATTCCTTGGAAGATTGAATTTCAAGTCAGTGGCCCCTGTGAGCTTGTTCCATATTGATTGACACGGGTGAATGGATATTAGGTGAAACTCATTCTTAGTTTTAAAGAATATATATTATTCACTGGTGGAGATAATAAAGCTAAGAGAAGAGTATTATTTTGTTATTCCTTGGAAGATTGAATTTCAAGTCAGTGGCCCCTGTGGGATTGTTCCATATTGATAGACACGGGTGAATGAATATTAGGTGGAACTCATTCTTAGTTCTAAAGTTTATATATTATTCACTGTTGGAGATAATAAAGCTAAGAGAAGAGTATAATTTTGTTATATTCCTCGGAAGACTGAATTTCAAGTCAGTGGCCCCTGTGGGCTTATTCCATATTGATTGACACGGGTGAATAAATATCAGATAAAACTCATTCTTAGTTCTAAAGTTTATATATTATTCACCGTTGGAGGCAGTAAAGCCAAGAGAAGAGTATCATTTTGTTATATTCTCTAGAAGTTGGAATTTCAAGTCAATGGCCCCTGTGGACTTGTTCTGTATGAACAGGGGTCATCTGCCTCTGAGAAAATAGAGGAGGAAAATAAAAATAGAACTGATAAAAGGTAACACAGAAACCAAATGAAATACAGTAAGAGTGTAATATAATGAAAAAAATAAAAGAAAAGAGGAATGACATACTATAAGAACTTGGTTTTAAGACCTCCTGGTCGCTTTTTATGTAGATCCAAATGAGTCTGTCCGAACTAATACCGAACTTCAGTTACAAAGGATACCCCAGCGAGGTTATAAATGACCCAAACTTTGGACCTAGATGTTCCCCCACGACCTGATATTTTCCAAATTAGATGGAATTTTTTTCCCATGATCATTTCCTGCGGGAATTTACCAGCTATTCGTTTAATGAGACGTCGGGCGGCCGTTTCCATTTTGGGGGAACACGGCCGACATCCGTTCGCCCTCTCATTTCTCGCTTTATTTGTATGTGTTTATATTGTATATATATGTGTTATATATAATATATGTTTATATGTATATATATATATATATACATATATATATATATAAATAAATATATAATTGGAATAGCCACAATGCTCCTCTTAATTTTCTCGAATTCATTATACATATATTATATATTACACATATATATATATATATATATATATATATATATATATATATATATATATATATATATATATATTATTATATATGTTTATGTATGTATGTATATATGCATGTGTGTATGTGTGAGTTTAATGCTAAAGATTAACAGTCGCCGATTCTTTTATGGGCTTGAAAATTTCATTAATGTTACAAGTCGTGGGAAAGGTGAATTATGATGAATCAGGTATGAAAGGTAGATAAGGATAATGGAACAGAAGATAATCGATGGGAAGAATTTCTAAAGAACAGTGCGACTGTTGAACCAACTCCTTGAGGGAATAATAACGGCCAGAAAAAGGTTGAAAAGTGAGTTAGTTTACCCAGGTGGTTTGACCTTGTCGTAA
>NC_089796.1:9436801-9441801 GCF_040412425.1 Macrobrachium rosenbergii | reverse complement strand
ATCTATATATATCTATCTATCTATCTATCTATCTATATATATATATATATATATATATATATATATATATATATATATATATATATATATATCCATCAGTGTAATAATTAAAAGGGCGTTTGCAGCGTCCCCTCGGCACCCAGCTGCACCCGCATTTTGACCTTTTACTTTACCTCCATTCCCATTTCATTTCTACAGTCTTGATGTCCAACTTCTCTAACTATTACTACTTGCTCTAACTGAGGAGTTCCAGCTGTAGGTCCTTGTCTTCGTGTTTATTTTTTGGATTTCTTTATCTTACCGCCCGTCTGCAACTACTCCTTTTCACTGTTTTGGGCACTGCGTGGCCGAAAGTGCCTTAGTGCATGGCTTGAGAATCTTAATTCCATAAATTAAAGTCAGTCCTATGCTGTAATTGAAATGCTGTTATAAAGACAGAAATTGTGGTTCTGTGAACCTTAAGCAAAACTAGTCCCCGTCTCCTGGTTGGATATTATTATTATTATTATTATTATTATTATTATTATTATTATTATTATTATTCATAAAAATCTCATAATAGTATGAGTCACTCAAATGGTGAAGAAATCCACAGTGATGTGATGTAGATGTAAATATATATATATATATATATATATATATATATATATATATATATATATATATATATATATATATATATATATATATATATATATATATATATATATATATTTATATGTATATATATGAAAACCTTTCGAAAACCTGCTCGATTGAGTAGAATCGAGCAGGTTTTCGAAAGCTCTTTTTTGTATATAGATTTCTAAAATATATCTTTACATCTACACCACTGTGGATTTCTTCACCGGTTTTATTATTATTATTATTATTATTATTATTATTATTATTATTATTATTATTATTATTATTCGAAGATGAACCCCATTAATATGGAACAATCCTACAAGGGCCATTGACTTGAAATTCAAGCTTCCAAAGAATATGCTGTTCATTTTAAAGAAGTAACAGAAGACAAGAGGAAATGCAGAAAGAAGAGATCAGCTATTAGAAAAGAAAAAATGAATCAACACATGAATAAACAAATAGATAACAGTGTAAATATGTTAAAATGCTGCTCTGGAAGACCTGTAGGCGGAAGACATTCGGGTCACTGAGGAACACGGATTGATAGATAGATGGATAGACAGATAGATAGAGATACTCAGATATATAGACAGATAGATAGATAGAGATACTCAGATATATAGACAGATAGATAGATAGATAGATAGATAGATAGAGAACAGGAAGGAATTAGTATTGCATCATCTTCTTCCTCCGGTATTGTGGATAGCGGCGAGTCCATCGGCGTCTTTTGTCGATGATGCAATCGGTTTGTTTCGCGTCTTATTTCTGTTCTCTTTTCTCTCTCTCTCTCTTATTATTTCTGTGCCCCTACCCCACCTGCCCACTTGCCGGACACCCACGCCCCCATGAATCTCTAGATTGGCCCATTGACTTCTCTTTTGTCCTGTCGTGCGGTGACAGAGGAGGCAAAGAATTATTCTTTCTCGTTTTACGCAGTTGTTTGGGTTTTGTATTTATGTAGGTATCTGTATATCTATATCGTATATATATATATGTATATTTGTATAATTATATAAATGAATATATATATATATATATATGTATATATATATTATATATATATTCTTTTTATGTAATACCGGTGAATGGATTAAAGATTATATATATATATATATATATATATATATATATATATATATATATAAATATAATACTGTATATATATATATGTATATATATATTTATTATATATATTTGATATATATTATATATATATTTTATATATAAATACATGTATATATGTATGTATAATTATATATATATATATACATACATACATATATATATATATATATATATATATATATATATATATATATATATATATATATATATATATATATATATATTAACTTACTTGTAAAACCTGTAATGATCTCAACAGGGATAGTGATACTGCCATCCCAACTTTCAGAGGATCTGTAATTCTACCTAAAACTCACGAAAGAAAGTTATTCTAAAACGTAGTGCCGAAGGACACGCACACAAAAATAGAAGAATAATACCCCCATTTGAAATGGGAGGAAGGCACATAAGCCAGAAGGGGGACACCCTCTCTCTTTCAGGCATCTAAGGGAAAAGCATAAGCAGGCCCCATGGATAACCAGGGTTCCTGGGCTCCACGATTAAGCCTCAAAGAGACCCTCAGAGAGCCATAAGGCTTCTCTGAGAAGCAGCAGAGGGACCATCGTAACACCAGGGACCAAATATCTCCTCCGGAATCCCCTGAGGATAACCCTTATTAGTCAAATTCACTTGATTCGGTTTTGGAAAAAGACGCACAACGCTGTTCAGGCTTCCTAAAGCTCCTTCAAGACATTGACCTGTGGGGGTGCACTGTAGGCATGACTAACGTTTTTTTGCAGTGCCCCTTCGGCCCCTAGCTACAACCGCTTTCATTCCTTGTACTGTACCTCCATTCATATGCTCTTTCTTTCCTCTTACTGTCCACCCTCTCCTAACAGTTGTTTCATAGTGCACCTGCGAAGTTTTCCTCCTGTTACACCTTTCAAACCTACCTACTCTTAATTTTCCTTTCAGCGCCGAATGACCTCATAGGTCCCGGCGCTTGGCCCTTGGCCTAAACTATATTCCATTCAAGACATTGAAACCATCCTTGGCTCCGGGACATAGTTGGCTCCAGGATGGATTCCGTGTCTTGAAAGAGCCTTAGGAAAGCAGGAACATTGTCGTGTGTCTTTTCCAAATCTAAATCAAATGGATTTGACGAATAGAGGCTATTTTCCTGGGATTCCGGAGGGAATCTATGGTACCTTGGCGTTGCCAGTAACCAAAAATTCCCTCCGGAGTCACCTGAGGATAACGTTTTATAAAGTGGGCGCCTTTGGGGGCTTAATTGTGGCGCCCTGGACTCTGATTATCCAAGGGGACCTGCTCACGTCATTTCTGCAGAAGCCTGGAAGAGACAGGGTGGCATCTTTCGCCGATGTACCCTCCACCCTCCTTACAAAGGGTATTTGAAAGAGCGAACTAATTTTTATATGCATGTAATTTGGTATTACCTTTCCTAATAAGTTTCTTGAATGTGTTCAAGTTATTTTGAACGATATTAGTTTGGAAAAATTTTATTATTATTATTATTATTATTATTATTATTATTATTATTATTATTATTATTATTATTATTATTATTATTATTTTGCCTCATGTTGGTGATGAGTTGATTTCGATTCTAAATGCAAGACTTGAATTCAACAGGAATGGACCTTGATTGCTAAGAGGATTAGTTCACTAGTTTTAGCCCAAAAAAGAAGAACGTAAGATGAAGAGATTTTATGAATAAATAATAAACAATACAAAGAAATTGCCCTACTAGATTTTCCCCTCACAGAAACCATCGGCTTACAACAGCACACTTAGGCTATTACCCATCCTCCAGTATGCATATCAGGCTGAGCCCGTTCAAATCACGCGCCCCTCACAAAATAAATCGAATTAATTAAAATGATCTATGAAATTCCCTATTTTAATCAGAGAGAGAGAGAGAGAGAGAGAGAGAGAGAGAGAGAGAGAGAGAGAGAGAGAGAGAGAGAGAGAGAAGGGGGGGGTACCAAACTTAGAAAATATCGGAAATTTCGAAACAGGCAATCAGTTTTGACATTGAAAGCTAATTTCGAGCTTACAACGAGAGAGAGAGAGAGAGAGAGAGAGAGAGAGAGAGAGAGAGAGAGAGGGTCATTACGCTAAAAAAGAAAAAATCCAACCTTCCTTAAAAATGAAATTGACTCCAGGCTTGGTTTCGAATGATTTTGGCATTTCTGGAAGCAGATCCAATTTCGCCCCCTTATAACCAATTTTGAAATTGGGACCCAATTTCGGCATTGCAACAATAAGATCATTTAAAATGGTTTAAACGCGATGCCTTAATTGTGCGATTTGCAGTACCCTTTTCTTGATGTTTTCATTTTTTGGGAAAGTGCAAGTATTTACATAGTTATAAATTAATTTGTATAATTTTTTTTACACAAGAGCATTCCAATCTATGGAAGTTGCTTTGCAGATATATGGGTTTTTGTGGTTGTTCCAAGTAAAGGTTTGTTTTATTTGAAAATACAGCTTCTGAATGATATTATTATTATTATTATTATTATTATTATTATTATTATTATTATTATTATTATTATTATTGTTATTATTATTATTATTATTATTATTATTATTATTATTATTATTATTATTATTATTATTATTATAATATCTGAAATCGTAGAGTAAAACTATGTATATTTTATTTCAAGTAATCCCTAATGCGCAAGAAACTGCAGTTTTCTAGCTAGATAAGTTTAGAACTTGAAAATTGTACATATATATATATATATATATATATATATATATATATATATATATATATACATATATATATATATATATATACATATATATATATATATATATATATATATATATATATATATATATATTCATATATACATAAAATATCGTTTACATACACATACACACACATTATATATATATATATATATATATATATATATATATATATATATATATATATATATATATATATATATATATATATATATATATATATAAATATTTCATCGACGTGTGCAATACAGACAATTGCCCATTTAATCAAGTAAAGGTAATCGGAGACAGAGCAGATATACTGCATGTATGCAAAGAATTGTTAATGCGAATGAATACATGCATGTTAACCTACTGTTCGACGGGTGAAGAGGTCTGCTGTTCCAGTGGACGAAAGCTGTTGTGTATGTTGTGCATATTTGTGTATGCTTGAATGCGGAACACAAGAATGCGGATTTTTCGTGGAGAAACTTAATCCACAGTTCTCCCGTACAGTCTATGCTTGTGTACATAGAAACGAC
>NC_089796.1:9399301-9434301 GCF_040412425.1 Macrobrachium rosenbergii | reverse complement strand
TCTGCCGAGGATGTATGCGATTTTGAGGGTGCTCCAAACGCAAGCGACTGCAATGCTTATTTGGAGCCGAGGGGTTGTGTTACAAGGAGAAAAAAAGTTGATACCTCAGTTTAACCAGACCGCTGAGCTGATTAACAGCCTCCTAGGGCTGGCCTGAAGGGTTAGATTTATTTTACGTGGCCAAGAACCAACTGGTAGCCTAGCAACGGGATCTACAGCTTGTTGTGGAATCCGAACAACATTATACCGAGAAATGAATTTCTATCACCAGAAATAAATTCCTCTAATTCTTCATTGGCCGGCCGGAGACGCGAACTCTGGCAAGGAGAAAAATTCCACTTAATTAAGAAGTAGGGCTTCCTCAAAAAGCAGGTGTTCCTTTTCAGTCCTCAGATTCAGCTACGAAATTTGTGAAATTTTCATCATCCTTCTTGTCAGTTAATAGTAATAAACGAACAGTGTTAACAATAGCGAATTGTGAAGCTAATTTTTACATGTAATATGCACCTTCTAATTCCACATACTTTCATATTCTTTTTTTTTTATTTATTTTATTCTTTTTGAAGAGACCATTCTCTCCCTTCAGGAAACCTATACCAGACACTTCAAAAATTGGCATTATATATTATTACATATATATCCAAATAATTGTATTCGGAGAGGTTAAGGAACTGTAAAAGGATTTTTATTTTGGGTCAAATACAAATATATGGATTAGCTAATTTTGGAAGGTGAACGATCCCAAGTTTTACTGAAGTTTACGGAATCACAGATTTTTATTTTGGGATGTGTTTGATTCTGGGATCCGCGATTTTTATGTTTCTTTGCTTATTGTTATTGTTTGATGGGTATTTCAAGAAAACGGTAGTTTCCTGCTGCTAGTAAAAGAAAACGAGAATGAAGTTCAGTAGGTGAAAATCGCATTGGTGGCGGTTTGCAGTCTAATTGCCATTTCTAGTTATTAGGTAAAAAGTAAAACATTTCCGTCTTTTTATCTTCATTTCTCGACTTATAAGTTATTGTGTTTTCTAATTAGATACAAAATACGTAAGTGGTATTCCCCGTAAGGGGGTAGTGTCGTCAGTGCATCAGATGTGGTGCACTGTAGGCATTACTTAAGGTTCCTTGCAGCGTCCCTTCGGCCCCTAGTTGCAATACCTTTCATTCCTTTTACTGTAACTCTGTTCATATTCTCTTCTTCTCTCCTAACAACTGTTTCATAGCGCTGAATGACCTCATAGGTCCCAGCGCTTGGCCTTGGGCCAAAATTCTATATTCCATTCTATAAACGTTGTTCAGGCATTACAGGTGAAGTTAGACATGGTTATATGATGAAGGTAAAGAATTCAGTTATAGCTGAAAGGACATTTTTTAAGTTTCTAAGTGAATTTCTGCACTTCTGACCTCATCCGAAAACCTGTTTAGACTCACAAGAAATAGATCTGCGTCTGTCCAGATATTGCTAATCATAACTTTATTATTTACAGGTCCCATATCATTTCGAGTACGGATCTTATCTGCTCTCGGTGAGTGTTCAGCGAGTTGTGCGTTATCATTTCAATAAATAAATACACTGTTATCATTTCAGTGAATGAATACACTGTTATCATTTCAGTAGATAAATACACTGTTATCATTTTCATGAATGGGTACACTGTTATTATTTCAATAAATAAATACACTGTTATCATTTCAATGAATGAATACACTGTTATCATTTCAATAAATAAGTACACGGTTATCATTTCAGTGGATGAATACGCTTATCATTTCAATAAATAAATACACTGTTATCATGGCAATAAATAAGTACGCAGTTATCTTTTAATAAATAAATACACTTATCATTTCAGTAAATAAGTACACTGTAATAATTTCAGTAAATAAGTACACTTATCATTTCTGTAAGTAAATACACTTATCATTTCAATGAATAAATACACTTATCATTGCAATAAATAAATACTCAGTTGTCATTTCAATAAATAAATACACAGCATTCTTGTGTCATGTTTTCCCACGTCAGCTTATGTGAGATAGCGCGCGTGTTTTTTTTTTTGTCATTCATAGTTCTTTGCGCATTAATTTTGCAAGACTTTGCTTATATGTTTTTTTTTAGCCTTTGAAATGACTAATACCTATCCCCTATTCCCTCATCATGCCACATTTAGTTGCACGTATATAACTTATTTAAGATCCTGGGAAACTCGACAAAGTCGGATTGTGATCGTTAAATGTTTTTTGGAAAAAACGACAGAACCTTATTACTATCTTTTTTTTAAGAGATAGGATTTTTTTTAATAAAGATGACGAGTTCAAGAAGTGCTAAGGCATATTATATATATATATATATATATATATATATATATATATATATATATATATATATATATATATATATATATATATATATATATATATATATTATATACAGTGACTGAAGCCACTGATAATGATAATCATCATTATCGGTATTTCCCTGTTATTTTTAGAAGGCCTCCAACTGGCCTGCATTCCTTTGAAAAACCGCTCGCGTGGTTTTTCCAGTTTCTGTAGATAGCTGCTTTCCAGTTTTTCTAATTTTCGAAGTGGTTGGTTTTCGAATTTTTGAGAATCGATGCTTTCCACGTATGTCTTTTTTTTTTTTCTTAGGCAAACGACTCTCAGTTTTTCAAAGGTTTTTGCTTTTAAAATTTTTGAGGTGGGCGCTTTTCATATTTTCAAAGATGGATGCGTTTAACATTTTTTTTTTTTTTTTAGAGAAATAACGTTCAATTCTTTTTAAAGGAAGCGGGTTTTCGAATTCCGAAGATCGATGTTGCTAATATTTCTAAAAACAGAAGCCTTTCAACATTTCGAAGGTAGAGAATTCGTTATTTGTATGGCGAAGTTTGTTTAATTCGTAATACTTGCATTATCACTCCAGGTATATGTAGTATATGAAAGACCCTTTCATTATATATTGTGAGTTTTATTAATAAACATTCAGCTTACGAAGGAGTTGAAGAAATATTTGTACTCGCGTGTAAAGGAGCTTTGAGCTTAGATTTAAGTACATTGTCTGTACTGGATTACCGCATGATTATTACCAAAAAAATTAGCATACGTAATTAGTGCGAGAAAAAAGATGATTCTAGATTAAATTCTGAATAGTTCTTGTAATAATAGAAGCTATAAAGTATTCATTGTTGATGAGGTAGGTAAATATAGGTAATGGCGTTGTTTAATTTCCTGTGCTTTTACACTGATGCCTGCAAGCACCCTGAGGAATATAGTAGAGCTAGCTTTGATTTTCCATTGTTGGGCAATGAATGAATGAATATTTTTTTTCCTCACATCAAGGACTGGTTGGGTAATAGTTAGCTGCATTTTTAGTTAAGGGATGAAAGTAAACTAACGAATGTAAGAGGAAACGACCAGAATGAGAAGCTTGATGTGAAATACGTGTTCCTTGGGTTTAGAATAAAAAAAAAAAAATTCAGCTGAACAATGCAGAAAAAACAAAGCAAATGAACTTGGTAGCACTAACTATTCAAATACTTCATCTTTTGTGCGTCCGTTTATTTCCCCAGAGGACAATAAGAATCGTTTGCCCTTCCGCCCTCTTCCGCATTTTCCAATCTCTCCCTCGGGTAATTGCACATTCATGTTTCCTACTATTTTCCCAAAGAGGAAAGAAAAGGGAAGTTTTTTTTCTGAGCTTGGGGAATGAACTGCTTTCTGAGATTACTTGTGCTGGTTTTCTGTTCAGGCAGACCTGGATTAAAGCTAAAGGGGAATGCTTTTTAGTTTTCTTTAAAGGAAAGCTATTGTGATGGTTTTTCGTCTGTCCGTCCGCCCTCAGATCTTAAAAACTGCTGAGGCTAGAGGACTGCAAATTGGTATGTTGATCATCTACCCTCCAATCATCAAACGTATCAGATTGAAGCCCTCTACCCTCAGTAGTTTTTGTTTGATTTAAGGTTAAAGTTAGCCACGATCGTGCGTCTGGCACCACTATAGGTGCCAACAACTCAGGCAACCACCGGGCTGTGTCTGAAAGTTTCATGGGCCGCGGTTGAGAGTTTCATGGGACGCTGTACAGAAAAGTCGATTGCGCCGAAGAAACATCGGGGCAATTTTAAATTGTTTCTTAGTGTTTTTATTTTTTCACTCATGCATAAATGCTTATGCACTACCAAGGTCCCAGACTTTCTCTTTGAGAAACAGACTGTTATCTCGAGAAAGTCAAGTTATGAACTGAAAAACTTTCGCTGACCAACCCGCAGTATCTCTCGTTTGGAAGCTGATTACCGTAAGGAAAGCAAGTATTGGACAGGAAACTCTCGCTATGTCTTGTTGGGGAAACAGGTTATCATCTTAAGGGATGGTAACCATAAACAGTAACCTTCGTTAAACACGAGCACAGTATCTCTCCTTGGGGAACAGATTATTTAAATAACCTTACAAAATTGGAGTATATTGTAGTCCAAGTGGTTTTTAACCTATTTCGGCCCGTGCACCCTTTCGCCATATGTCAGAATGTCATCCCCCTTTCCAAAATTGTCTGCCTCAAAAGGTGCATTCCAAATAATATGCATATAATACTAAAGATCCTTGGTCACAATTCCCCCCGGCCCCTTGAAACTCTGAAAGTCCCCCCTGGTTGAGAGCCACTGGTCACTATAGGCACTAAACTCTCCCTAACCAAGCCTGCGTCATCTCTCATATCTCATGAGGAAAAGGATTATTTCACAAGACGAGCAAATCACAAACAGAAAACTCTGCTTTCAAAGCTCAAACTATCTCTCGTTTATAAACAATGAACTCTCCCTAACCAAGTTCACAGTTTCTCTCGTTAGGATACCTTAATTATTATTATTATTATTCAGCAGATGAAAAGGAATAAGAAAAAGGAATAAAAAACAGTAAACTTTCACTAATCGGGTCCATGGGATTTTTGTTTAGGAAACCTTCCACTCGTTCTTTTGGAAATGACTGTTTTTATTTAAATTTTTTTTTTGTGATTTGCATTTTTGCTGAAGTGTACTCTTTTTTTTATTGTATTTCATATAAGTTGGGCAATTTCATACGCGGAATAGAAGAATAGGTTGCCATGTTCGGTGACTGTTTTCTCTTATTGGCGAAAATGCTTTGGAATTCTCTCATTTTTCCTTTCCCTGTGGTTTCCTATTTTTTTTTTATATGCCAGAAGGCCTTCAAATCGTTCCACCTTTCCCTTTAAACGCCTCTCTCTCTCTCTCTCTCTCTCTCTCTCTCTCTCTCTCTCTCTCTCTCTCTCTCTCTCTCATTTGCAGTACCTGTACTAATCATATCGTTATTTTGTCTGAGTATCTTGGATAAATTAGTGTGACCACCGTCTCTCTCTCTCTCTCTCTCTCTCTCTCTCTCTCTCTCTGATTTACAGTATCTTTAATAATCATTTCGTTATTTAGTCTGAATATCTTGAATAAATTAGTGTGACCACTCTCTCTCTCTCTCTCTCTCTCTCTCTCTCTCTCTCTATGTGAGTGTGTTCCATGAATACTCGTCTTCACATCAGCCACTGATATCGTCATAATGGCAGTTAATGACAGCACTCTCGGGAGAGCATGTGTATCATTAAGATGTTAATAGGGCTCTAAAACTGAGATTTGCAAAGACCAGAGTAGTGTACTGAAAATGTATATAAGTGGTTTCCAGCAATAAGAGTTTCGCGTTTCGGAGGAGCAAAAAAAAAAAAAAAAAAAAAAAAAAAAAGCCAATGAAAACATTCCTTTTTATCAGAGGTTCGCGTCCATTCCGACGTTACACGGGACAGTTTGTGAGACAAGAATTTTTCTCCCTTTTTTTTTTTTTACTTTTTCTTTATTTTTTTTCTCTGGTTAAGCAGTAGGATTTATGAGTTAGCTCTCCGGAGACGCGGAATGTTTTAGCCGTTCCACATTTATCAGTGCAAGGAAGAGTTCTCTTTTTTTTCCCCAGTGAGATTGAACTTTTTTTGTTTTGGGATTTTTGCTCATGTAGAGGTTTATTTAGCACCTTTTATATCAGTTTTTTCAACCATAAGATTTATTTTTCAATACACACGCACACACATTGTACTCGTGTGTATATATATATATATATATATATATATATATATATATATATGTGAATATATATATGTATGTGTATATATACAGTATACATATATATATATATATATATATATATTATATATATGTATTTATATCTATATATATATATATATATATATATATATATATATATATATATATATATATATATATATATATATATATATATATAAGTATGTATATCACACAAATCTGGCAGATTCCATGCACATACATAGATTGCAGTCAAGGGCAGGAGGCAGGAATAATATGGAGATTCACTCTTCCTTTATTGCTTCCTACGCTTCGTGATTCATAATCACATCAGGGAATTCTACGGAGCATGAAATATATTAATAAAAGTACTGAACGGATAAAATTGAATTACGTTAAAGCATTAGTCATTAAAAATCTGTAAAGGCTGTTAAAAATATTACACACTAGAGCACACTTAAATACATACGCACGAAGCATAAAACCATGTTACCTACGGACACATGTGGTTATACAAGAGCACATTAAAAATAAGGGGCGAGTTATAGAGCTGGATGCCGACTCTCCAATCCAGAACTATCCTGTATAAGAAGTTATGCCACCAAGTGTAAGACCCATATAAATTATGATGATTTTAAAGTTATTGGCCAAGCACAGAACCAACAATAACTTCAGATACGTGTCTTCAAATATTAAACTGCGGGTTCCCTCATTAAACACTCAGACTGCCTCTTTTCCATTGTTTTTGCCATAGTTCATTACTATTTGTACCTCTGATCTTTTTGTTTTGTTTGCCTGTATATATTTTTCTTTTACTGTTAGTGTGGTTCTGTCGTTTGCATTGTAAGGTTAGCGTCTTCTGATTTTTTAATAAGTATATTACTGTCTTTGTTTGTTTCTACATTCTTTGAAAATGTTCTTAAAATTAAACAATTTTTTAATATTTTTTTGTAATGTATTTGGAGTGTGTTGTGATTTTGCTATTTTTAATGCGCTCTTGTGTAACCATATGTGTCCGTATGTAACGTGGTTTTATGCTTTGTGCGTATGTATTTAAGTGTGCTTTAGTGTGTGGAATTTTGAACAGCCTTTATAGATTGTTAATGACTAATGTTTTAACGTAATTCAATTTTATCCCTTCAGTATTTATATATATATATATATATATATATATATATATATAATATATATATATATATATATATATATATATATATATATATATATATATATATATATATATATATATATACATATACATATATATGCACTTTTAAGGGGGTCCACAATCTGAATAAATTTAATAATAATAAGTTTTCCTTGCATTTATTTTTTTATTTCTAAAAGTCGGGAGACAGGCTCACGTTCCTCTTTATCCAGGTATGATACTGGTGTGAGTGTGTCTATATACTGTCGTAGGAGGAAGTATGGTAATATTGATAAAGCTTTGGTAATAATAATTTTGTATTTATTTTAATTGCGCACAGACAAAGAAGCAACCATTCTTTGTATGTCTAAATGAATTATCCGTTTCCCGTTTATTAAGGAACAGTACAGAATTAAGGGAAGAAGGGTAGCATGCTTAAAACACCGCTAGAAAACAGTGAACCCACCTTTTGGAAAAGGAAGTGTTTTGGAGTTACCAACTCTAGTTGCCTTTATGTAATAATAAAGAGAGAGAGAGCGGGAGGATTTTTATTTCATTCATTAGAATATTTAGTGAGGTATTTGATGCATGCTATACTGCATTTCTAAATATCTCTTCTCATTCAACGTCCCATGTGAAATATATACATTATATATATATATATATATATATATATATATATATATATATATATATATATATATATATATATGTATGTATGTATGTATGTATGTATGTATATATATACATATATATGTGTGTATGTATGTGTGTATATATATATATTTATATATATATGTATGTATATATATATATACATTTATTATAGTAACTTTTGTACGTGATTCATTTTTCACACATCACCACAGGTGAAAAGTAAGAAACGGGGTGTAGGTCCTGACCGGTTTCGGCTTTATGCCCAACCCTGTGGTAATGTGTGATATATACACATACATACACATATACACATACGTGAATGTATTTTTTCTGTAATCCAACGACGTTATAAGATATTTAAAATGTCCATAAAGCACAATTAACGCGACAAAAGCCATCAACCTTATATTTTGATTGACAGGACTCAGTGCTCTCAATTGAAGCAAATGGTTGTATCTTGTTAATTGCGTTTGAATGGTCCTTATATATATATATATATATTTATATATATATATATATATATATATATATATATATATATATATATATATATATATATAGAATCTACTAGTCACTTTTTACCAGATACGTATGCAATTGTAATAGCCACAATACCCTCTTAACTTCTCGAATTCTTCACGCTTCTTTGGATACTCTTGTCACTACAAGGCGTCAGATCCAGATGCAAGAAATATGAAGTAATTCTGTTATATATATATATATATATATATATATATATATATATATATATATATATAAACACATTTATGTGTGTGTGTTTCTGTGTGTATGTGTATAGTGTACGTCCTTATGCCTATTGTCGTGACAGGCGATAGGTCTGTGTTTACTTGCGCGTTTCCATCCACAGTAAAATGTCATCTGGTAGAAACGGGGCCTTTTTGGCATTTTATTTCCGGCCCAGCGGAGGAGGTAAGAGGAAAAGCAGATGGGGGGTGAAATAGGATGGTCTTGCGGGATGAGGCGGAATAAATAATAGGGAAAGGAGAAAGGGGGGAAAAACTGCCTTCTGACTTCAAAGACCTTTTCCGTAGGAGATGGGATTCCTTCCTATGGTACATTGGCTCCCCCTTTCACGGTCGGTTTATGCAAAACATTGTGATTATTGCGTTTCGAACTTCTTTTTCTTCCTCTTGTTGTCTTTCGCTTTGTTTATTTCTTTTTGGGGTAAGTGTTCTCGCTTTGTTTCCCAGGGCTTGTCGTTGGTTTGCTTCTCTTTCTAAAATCATTTGTTCATGCCGTATTTTTTCTTAAGATTTCCTACTAAATTTATTTGTTTACGCAGTGTTTTTTCTCGAGATTTTATTGGCGTTTCCTTCCAAATTTATTGCTCTTCTTGGTGTTTAGGAATTCTGATTGCGATTTATTTTTACTTTCGTCTATTTTTTCTTATCTTCCTTTTTATAATTATTAATATTTTCTCAATTTTTCTCCTACTTTTACAGTGTATATATATTTATATATCTAGTCACTGATGAATATAAGTAAAATAAAAATATCTGCCTCTTCCATCATTTACAGAGAGAGAGAGAGAGAGAGAGAGAGAGAGAGAGAGAGAGAGAGAGAGAGAGAGAGAGAGAGAGAGAGAGAGACTAAATCATTCATCAGGCGGGCATTCATATTATCTTTGAGATACAGTAAATTGCAAAGGCATCTTCTCACTGAGAATAAGTGCTGTTACTAAAGCAATTATTATTAATATTATTAAATTATTATTATTATTTAAAGGGAATAGACCCTCATTTAAGCATGTTCTGTTAAAAAGAATGGCGGTATCAGTGGATAGGAAGAGAGAATAGTGAGAAGAATTGACAAGACTTTGTATAAAATCAATTCCACTGATGCTGCCATTCTTTTTAACAGAACATACTATTATTATCATTTTAAATTATTATTATTATTGTTGTTATTAGGAAAAGACCTTCTTTAATACAGGTTTTGTTAAACAAAACGGCAGTTTCAACAGCATTTATTTCATATAGTAAACCTCGATTCGTCTTATCAGTTGCTTTTCTTAACCGATATTCATTTCCGGTGGTTTAGTGATGTGTAGGAGGTGGTTCTCGTGAGGTGTCGACTAGTTTCGCCCTTCTCGTTAGGGTATCATTCAGGACCGGATCGCAGGATGCAATGGCTGTAATGCGTGGATTTTTCATCTTTTATCCGTGCCTGTTGGTTTGTGGGGTTAGTCTCTTCATTTTCATTGGCTATCCGGCCGTGACGTCATCGGAAAGGCGGCTCCTGATTGGCTGTCTTCTCCTCGATCTAAGCCTACAGCTGATCGGCGATGGTGCAATTTCTCGAGGAAGGCGGGTTAACTGATCGTTCTCAAGGTGAAGGGCGGCGCCTCTGCCTTCCTCAGATGTTGGAAGGGCGTCCTCGGGGCGGGGGTTAAAGTCGTCCTCGACGTCGGGGCGTCTTTGAGTCGTAGGTGGGTGCGAGGGGCGATCTTGCAGGTCGTCCTCGGGGTGAGATCTCACTAGGCGATCGCCCTCGGTGCTCTGGAGGTCGTCCTCAAGGGGCGTAGGTTGGGATGTAGGTCTTCCCTGGTTCTCGGCTTTCCTGACGGCTGTAGGGAGAAGGAAAGTCTCCGGAGTCACATTAAGGCTCGGTTTTTCCTTCCCTATGTGGAGCGCCTCCAGGATGCGAAGACGAGGAAGGTCGGGGGCGCTATCAATAATTTCGAAATGTCCGACAATCGTCGCTGCGGTGGATCCTCTGGTTGTGGGCAGTCTTCCAGTGATTAAAGATGGTTCCCTCCTGGGCATGGCAGGAGATCCGTTTGGAGAGGCGCATGGATGTCATGCCGATGTAAGCTCCGGGGCATCCTCGGAAAGGGCACGTGTATTGGTATATGACATTCGTCCTCTTCATGGGATCTTGGGGAGGGGCAGGGTTGTTCTACATCACTAGACTGCATATCGGTCAATTGCTTGCAACCATTCCAGCGCAAGAAAAGCAATTGATAAGACGAATCGAGCGTTTACTATATAAAATAAATGCTGTTGAAACTGCCATTTTGTTTAAAAAAACCTGTATTATTATTATTATTATTATTATTATTATTATTATTATTATTATTATTAACAAAACCTGTATTATTATTATTATTATTATTATTATTATTATTATTAAAGGTAATTGGTGCTTCCGCTGCGTTCAATTTACATAGTTTTTTTTGGTCTTTCTAATGATTGCTTTTTCTGTGGTACTACATTTCTTCAATAACTCTCTTGTATTTGTCATTCTGTCTTCTGAAAATCAGAGGCTGGCAGTCATCCTACACTCTGCAGACCTTCTCGTATATATGGATCTAAACTCACCGTGATGACGTTATGACTTTCGTGGGTCAGTTGGCCTTTCATTTGAGAGACCTGGATTTGGTCCCTATGTGAGTCAGAAATTTTTACGGGCTGCTCTCCGAACAAGAGCCCGTGCTGGAATAAAGCCAGCTTAATCATAAACAATAACGTGATGACCAGCCTACTTTCGTCTGTGGGCGTGGGAAAGCGCGGTAGAGCCAGATCTGATATACCTGAAGTGAAGTAAATCTACGGAAGACGCATACCTTATTTCGAAGTACTGGCTCTATACCTCTTCGCTAACACGTTATTTTACAGTTTGGCTGTAATATAGTCTCTTTTACTATTTGATTGATTTATGGTCACTAAAACTGGTGTCACAGTCTTTATACTAATAAAAGATTTCTGAACAAGAAATATTTACCTTTCCATTCAAGATAGAATGACAAATATATGAGAATTACTGGCGTGATGCAAAATCACAGAAAAGCAGTCATTAGAATGATTAAAAAAATTATATAAGCTGAATGCAGCGGTGGCAGCAATTACCATCAACCCTACTTGCTTGAAAGAGGGGTTTCTACCTACTTATTATTATTATTATTATTATTATTATTATTATTATTATTATTATTATTGTTATTATTATTATTATTATTATTATTATTATTATTATTATTATTATTGCCTATGTTTTCATGTCCCTTCAGCTTTCTGTTTATGTAATTAGTTGTGCTGTTTATTTTCGATTAACAGTACTTAGATCCTATATTGTTATAATTGCCCCCTTATATTAATTTGGTACATGCGTACCCAATTTAATGAGTGTTCAGTAAATTTTGAGAATTGTTATCCCAGAAGAAAAAAAAAAAAACTGGTTATAATGGGGTCTTTCTTGAAACTAACGTGCTGCAGATTTTTTTTTTTTTTTTAGCTGCGGTGTAAAATTTTAAGTGGAGATTAGAGCAAATGCCTAGAAGACCCTGCATATTTTGAGTAGAGGTTAGCACACAGGCTTAGTAAGCACAATAAAGAGAAAACTAGATTTCTCGAAGCTGTTTGTCCATGATATACACGTAATATATACATGCTGGTCTGCTGGTATAGTGGTTAGTGTCGTGGCATGCCACTCAGATGTCACGGATTCGCGTCTCCCCGAGGGCGATGAAAAATCACTGGCTCTGTATCATGACCGGTTACTGCTGCAGTGTGGGGTCTGCGGTGGGAGGCTGAAACCAACATTCTTTTGAAGCTTGAATTTTAAGTCAGTGGCCCCTTTGGTGTGCTTGATCCATGTGAATAACTTTCAGATTGTGGAATGTATCGAGATAACTTGAACTCATGGGAAATGTACACACAAGTACAATAGGAGAGGAGATTTCTTGTAATTGTAGAAAATATTCGCTCTGAAAAGGAGGCGGGTTGTCAAATCAGTATATACAGTAGTTGATATGCACATGGAAGAGATGAAATAACTTTGGATCACTTATGTAGAAAAAAATAAATGACAATAGGTGACGAAATTTCTTAAAAGTGTCTTTTGATATTATACACACATTCTCATTTTTTTTTTATTTAAAGCGCCAGCAATATAGTCTGGTGAGATTTCAGTCTTTAAATGATTTTCAATCGTGAACCATGATGGCACTAATTGCTCGATCCATTTGACTCTGCACTCATTGAACTTCTATCTACAGGGTGCCCCCACAAAAAACCAGGAAATTTCCTGTGCTATTGCTCTCCAAATTTCTTGTTTTTTTGTGGGGCACCCTTTATACCTGTACCTCCCGAGGCAGGCAAGTCAGCCCTTTCTCACTTTCCAAAGTTAATTCTTTGTAAGTCTGCAGTCTTTCGACATCGTTCATGGGATCTCTTCACTCTGTTTCCCTTGACCTTCCCTTACTTCCTAATGAGGGCCATATTCTTTGGAAGCTTGAATTTCAGGCCAGTTGCCCCTGTTAGCTTGTTCCATATGAATAGTGTTCATCTTCTGAACAATAATAATAATAATAATAATAATAATAATAATAATAATATTCTTTGGAAGCTTGAATTTCAAGTCAATGGCCCCAGTGAGCTTGTTCCATATGAATAGGGTTCATCTTCTGAACAAGAGCAACAACAACAACAACAATAATAATAATAATAATAATAATAATAATAATAATATTGGCAGAAGACACAACAACAACAACAACAACAACAATAATAATAATAATAATAATAATAATAATAATAATAATAATAATAATAATAATAATAATAATAATAATAATAATAAAACATCGGCAGAAGACCCTCTTTTAAACAGGTATTGTTGAATGAAATTGCTGCATCAGCGGCATTTAATTTGTACAGAGTCTTCTCTATTTTTCTAATTATTGTTTTTTTTGTCTGTTTAAACTAAGGTATACTTAACTTTCTCTGCTACTGCATCGGCCGAGTACAACTCTACGGACCATGTCCTCCATATTCAAATATACGAATGAATGCAGCCCCTGAATTTCGACTATTTCCCTCCTGAAGATGAATAACATCGGAACGTTACTTGCCCGATGCAGTAGCAGAGAAAAAACAACAATTAGAAAAATAGAGAAAGCTCTATACAAATTAAATGCATTTAATGTAGCAGTTTCATTCAACAACAACAACAACAGATATTCTTTGGAAGCTTGAATTTCAAATCAGTGACACCTGTGGGTTTGTTCCGTATGAATAGGGTTCATCTTCTGAATAATAATAATAATAATAATAATAATAATAATAATAATAATAATAATAATAATAATAATAATAATATTCTGTGGAAGCTTGAATTTAAAGTCAGTGGCCCCTTTGGGCTTGTTCCATATGAATAGCGTTCATCTTCTGAATAATAATAATAATAATAATAATAATAATAATAATAATAATAATAATAATAATAATGTGCCCTTTACTTCAGGACAGAAATTAGAGGACCACTGAAAACTCCTACTGAACACAACAATCCATGCCTTGTCTTCTTTGCCCCGTCCTTGGGGAAATGAATCGGAGATGAGGTCGGTGATTGCACGCTTCGTTTGCCTGCTCTGCTGCTCCCCTGCCACTGGGAACAGGTTTGCCCCAAGTTTCTTATTTTGGTCGTGGGTCGAGTTTTTGTTTTATATGATTTTGGTGGTGTTTTGGCGCTGTTCTTGGCCGTCGCGGAAGTGGCGTAACTAAGAGGGAGAGGGGCGGGGAGGGTGGGGGCTGTCGCCCTGGGGACACTGTCCGGGGTGGTCGACACTCTGGCATCTTTTGAGCAGGTCTGGTCTGGCGTAATTCTAGATTTTGTAGCATATTAGCGAATTCGCTTCTAACAGAAAAAAAGTATATCTTAGTTTAACCAGACCACTGAGCTGATTAACAGCTCTCCTAGGGCTGGCCCGAAGGATCAGACTTATTTTACGTGGCTAAGACCAATTGGTTACCTAGCAACGGGACCTACAGCTTATTGTGGAATCCGAACCACATTATACCGAGAAATGAATTTCTATCACCAGAAATAAATTCCTCTAATCCTTCACTGGCCGGCCGGAGAATCGAACGCGGGCCTAGGAGAGTGCTAGGCGAGTACGATATCGACCCTTCCAATGAAGAGCTTCTAACAGAGCTCGTAGGGTTCCGTTGTAAATCAGCTGCGTTGTTTTTGTTTATGAAATAAGATAAACGACTGAGATGTTAAGGCTTAAAATGTGCGTTTAACTTTCACCACTTAAGTACTTTTTAGCACGAGAATGGGGCGGCACTTTCAGAGTCCGGGCCGGGGGCCACTAACCCTAGTTTTGTCACTGCATCGCGGAAGTGTTTGTAGTGGCGTTGCTTTTGCTTAAGGAATTAGTTGGGGTTTTGAGGAACACATATAGTGCAGCAGATAACTGTATATTTCATAAGAATCGTTCAGATAGTGAAACAAGCATGAAATTTCCGCACAAGTGCTCTTAAAGTTCCCTCTATTTTAAAAGGGCGCTGGCACACGCAAAAATTTAATATGGCGGCAAATTCCAAGATGGCGCCAGTATCGACAGATTTTGGCTAATTTTTCACAGAATGGCATGTATTTGCTTTAGCAAATATGGTAAAGCTCTTCCATACTATTTCTTGCAATATTGTGTTTCTGTAGCTTCCCAGTACAGTTTTCTTACCTTTAAATATGGGGCTATATGAAGTTAAGAAAGTTGTAGAAACAATAATTATAATGAGAAATAATGCCTGTTCAACAACTACACGTTTTGGCATGATCTTGGTTTCTGTGGTTTTAGATCCTAATGAGGCCATCTTTCTTGAATAACTCATCAATTTGAAGGAAAATTAATAAACGTAAAAGAGTGCATAAGGTTCGTACACAACCAGGCAATACTGGTGATATCAATACAAAACCCAGCATGGGTTCAGTGCCAGCTAATCCAGCTTACTAATCCTGTAGTCTTAGACCAGAAGTTGTAGTATAGTTTAGTTTAGTGTCCCAAATGCTTTCTAACAGCCCCAGACCAGCTATAGTTAGATAGCCGCACCTGAATAGACAGGATGTGCAGCTGCTGGAGAGCTTGTTGGCGGGTATGGGGGCTGTACATGATGGTTCGTACTTACCCCGGATGGTGTACAGATCACACGTGGACTTAAATGGCACTGATGAATGATCGGGGCCAGGTGTAGGGAGACTCAACCTAGTTGAATCCCATACAGAATGTGCTTGTTTAAGGTGGTAAAAGGATAACCTCGGCTTAATCAAAGAAATCATGGCAGAACAGATGCCAATCCAATATTGAAATAGTAGAAAAACAAACTGAGTTTGTGTTGCTCCTGTCAGAAGGACAAAAAGAGGTGAGCACTGACATCACTCCAGTCATCATGTCCCAGACCATGATGGTACACAATGCTGGCAAGGAACATTCTCATGTTCAGTGAAATTAATGAAACGCCACTGATAATGGATCCAGTAAGGCTGGATGAAGGTGATGGCATAGAGGCCACCAGGAAAAAAATGCAGCAAAAATACCATGTGAACTGTCACTGGTTGTTTAACAACACTAAACTGGACCGCGGGCAAGAAAGCGACAATCCAATGCACCAGACCAGCAACACTGAGACTAGTCGTGCAAAAAACTGCGCCGAACCAGTTGGCGACAATGAAGTTTGCATTTTCAGAGAAAGTGGTACCCCGTATCTGATCTCAGACAGGCTAGTACAAGGGCCTGACTTGAAATTGCGGAATGTGCAGAGATATTTAGTGGATGGCAAGCCCTTGCTGTTGACTGGGTGGGGATGTCATTGCACAGGAGTTTGGCATCACCATGCCTGTCTTTTGTGCCCCTGCTAACAGAAAAGGTCCTACTCTGAGGAGCCTTGAGAAAGACCAAGGTAGCACTGAGTCAGAATCAGATGTGTATCCACTCAGTTCTGTCAGAACTGATGACATACATTGCTGAAAACAACCTTTGTTCAGATGATCCAGTCACATTTGGCTGGCAGATATTTACACACTTACCAACAACGCCTGGAACAATTAGGTGTAGAGTCACCAAGTGTAAATTCCACGAGACTCAAAGACAAACTTCTGGGCAGAAATTCCAGAACTTGAGGCCTGGTAAATCTGGCAGAGATGTATTACTTGCATTTCAAAAAGGATGTGGGAAAAGCACTGCTCAATCATCTGATCTTTCAGAGGCAGTTATCATTGCCAAGCAGCAAATATTCTCTTTCAGAAAGTCTATATTTGATCATCAGTCACTTGCTTGATGGCACATTTTCTGAGGTTTGTGTACGAAATTCTGTGCTCCTTCCTGCTCCAGTTTGTAGGATGGTTGAGCATGGGGCTGACATCAGTCAACAGTTATGATTTGGGAGCATCAAGTCAGATTCAGGCCATTGCACAGCTCATAGTTCAACTGTTACCCGACAAAGAGGAGCAACAACTCATAGACACCCAAAGACAGAGAAACACTCCATTCCCAGTCTACATGTGGACTTCAGTTATTCCAAAACTAGGAAGAGAAACTGGTGAAATGCGCATCAGTATGGTCCTCAGTATTCTTATGACAGAGTACTGGAGGTCTCTGCACAGTTAGGAGATGCCACAGTTAGCAAATATGTGGAGGAGGGTGGGTCTGTCCTCAGTACTTATGGTGGTGGCTGTTCACCACTGCAGGATGGACAACATCGACCACAACCCATCTGCACCACTGCTACTACCTCCTTTCCATGGAACCAGCATTCTATTTCAGCACCACCAAGGGGAACACTGACAGGAAAGACAGCAACTAAAGTTTGCACCTGAGAAAGTGAGGTCGGTGCCTGAATTGCCGGACACATTCACAAACATCTCACCAGCTTCCTTTCAAACAAAGAACCCTGTGCCACCAAACACTGCAATACCAAAGCCACCCACAGATATCTTGGGGCCACAGCTTGCACTGGAGTATCAGTGGCTAGACAAGGTCATAGTCACCCAGGAAATAGATGATGCAGTGAATCTGACGTGGTCAGCTCATCACGCTTCAATGAAGAGAAGCCCAGAATTTGAAGTAACCATAACTTCATTGCTTCCTCTCCTGCGTGATCAGGCTCATTCTGTTGCTACGATCAAACACGTGATGCAGAAAGTGCAGGATGTCACTGATTTTCTGAACCCTGGCCAGATACCCATAATCACAGCTGATCAGCCAATCTATGCCGTAGCAAAGCAGGTGCAGTGGCAGTGGCCTGATCAGTATGGCGAAGACAAGTATCTGGTAATGTTTGGTGGTCTGCACATTGAGATGGCAGCAATGACATCTCTTGGTACTCTTCTTCATGGCAGTGGTTGGACAGGAGCTCTGGTGGAGGCAGGAGTTGCTTCATCTGGAACTGCAGAATCCTTCCTGTCAGCTGCAAGTGTAACCAGGACACGGCAGATGCACCAGGTTACAGCCTCTAGTTTGTACAAACTCCTGAGGACAGCATACACTGACTACTGTGCTGAGAAAGCAAACAACAATGAGCAGGCATTAGAGTTTGAGGAGTGGTGTGACCTTCGAAGACAGCAGAGTCCACAGTTCCACTTCTGGCACATGGTGTTGTCTATGGAACTTGTGATATTCCTACTGATCAGGTCCTTCCGTGAGGCCAATTTTGTCCTCTACTGCCAGGCATTGCATGAGCTGATACCCTACTTCTTTTCCAACAATAATACAAACTATGCTCGTTGGCTGCCTATTCACCTCAGGGACATGCTTACCCTAGAGAGTTCACACCCAGAGTTGCACAAGGAGTTCAAGGTTGCAACTTTGTTGTGCACAACCAGTCGTTAAGTTTCAAATGGCTCTTGACCAAGCTCATGGAAAGTTAAGATCAATGCCTTTATAAAAGGCTGATGGCGGAGTTTGGCTGGGCTGGACTGAAGATCCGTCAGCACTCTCAAGATGGATGGTGGCTGGCCCAGAGACCATCTGCTGCAGTCTGCATACGAAACAGAGGTTCAAAGTAAGGAGCCTAATGAGCAGACAACATACCATGAACAAACACCTCCATGCAGAAGACATTCTGGAGGAGTCAGTGCTGTCATTGGCTTTGCAACACTTGGGAAGTCCTTTTCAGGAAGAGAGCCAGGATCTGTATTCCATTGACAACAAAGACATTGCCCACCCCAGCTCAGTAGAACTTCTACAGACACACTGACAGAGGCCGCACTAAATTCTGAAGCTTTGACTCTTTGGCAAACAATGCAAAGTTCTTCAGAGCTGATAAAGAAGAACAGAACTGACTTCTTTCAGGGCAAGAAGCTGCTCCCAGAACAGTCAAAGCAGAAAACTTCTGTTGAGGATTGCCAGCTTTTCTCAGTTTACGGAGAGTCTCTGTCAGAGCTGTGAATGTGGATCTGCAGGAATTCTTCCAGCACGAGAATCAAACATCTCAGCTTCCTTAGTGAGGTGGTAGGCTGCATACACAAGTCAGAAGTCTCAAAGGACCTCGGTCCTGAGAGTCATGTTACACTAGAAGACAAAGAAACCAAAGACTGATGTCCTCATTGTAGATGGATCAGCTTTGGTCCATGCCTGCCACCAAAGAAAGAAAGACCTTTGAGGGCTATGCACTTTGCGACTTCTTTGCCCAGATAATCCTATAGCAGCAAGTACACATCATCACATCTTGTATTTGATGTATACAATACATCCAGCTCAAAGCTGAGACCAGGCTCAACGTGGGTCAAGGAGGAAGGCGCAAGTGGTGACAGACAAGAACACACTCCATCCAACTCATGCACTTCCAAGACACGATGTCAACAAGACAGAGTTGTTCCAGTTCCTGGCAGACAGTTGCCCTGAGATGTTCAAGCCAACAATGTTGTCATTGCTACGAAAGGTCTGCTGTCCTCAGTACTCATGGTGAGGCTAGTCTTCAGGGACTGGAAAAGTGCTCTGCTGAGGAAGCTGACACCTGCATCTTTCTCCATGCCAACATGCCACAGAACATGGAGCCAAGACCATCACGCTAAAGCAAATGACACAGATGTTCTTGTCGTTGCAGCCGCGCTTTCTCCACCTCCACAATCTAGGGCTAGAGAAGCAGGTGGCATTTGGCCTAAGGCCAGAGCCCATGCTGGATTGCTGTGCATGACCTGTGCAACCTCTTCTGGGCCAGGAGAAGTGAATGGCACGCTCTTCCTTCCATAAGTCACAGGCCAGATACAGCAGTCAGCCTTCTCCGAGCAGCAGGCAAGAAGACTGCCTGGCAGACATGGAACATCTTTCCAGAGGCCCCACTGTGTTCTCCAACTGAGTCACTACCCTCTCAGAGTGGAAGGAGAGTGACCTGAAGGTCCTTGAGAGGCTTGTCATACTTATGTATGAAAGATCCAGCACTGCTGGCACTGTGGATGAGGCCAGACTTGATATGTTTGCCAGAAAACAAAGGGCATATGAGGCCATTCCACCAACCAGGGAGCTCAACACACCAAGCGCAAGCGCGTACCAGGCTGGTTAGTGTGGGGGCAGGCCACCAGTGTCAGCCACAGCCAGAGACCCTGCTGAGTGGGGATGGCAAAGTCTGGGAAGTATGGCAAGTCTCTTCTGGGATGTTCAACTGCCCTCTTAGCCAAGAGTTGCAACAGCTTACTAAATGGGATGCAAAGCAAGCTGTTGAAATGTGCAAGCATGCTGGTCTCTGCACAGCCTGTGCACTTGCAAATGAAGTCTAGATAAATATTGCCTCTCTTCAGTAGATAATCTAGCTTGAGCATCCAACGCGGTCATGCTATGCCTACCTTCTTATCCTCGAATTTTCAAAGGTGTAGGTTGAGAGACCTATACATAGATTGGTTATGCTTAGTCCGTATTTCTTTCTTTTCTTTTTATGGTTACAGTCTTAGACACAATGTTGTATGTGACCATACCATTACTATTTCAGTTGAAAATAAAGTATATTAGTTAAACTGTCTGATCACATGAATATACCATTAAATAAAACAGTTGGTCTCTGTTCTGCTAAAGGCTGTGGATAGAAAAAAACTTTATGGAACCATTTTGTACGCCATCTTGGTTACAATTCATTTAGTAAGGGCTTTCAATAAAATGTGTGTATGGAACATTTTTATAACCTAAAAGTCGAGGTTTAAAAAAAAAACGGCATATTCCATCCAATAGATGCTCCCAACCAGTGATTAACATAGATGGCGGCCTATTTTTGAAAAAATAGCTGCCATCTGGATTTTCAGGTGGTTGAAGGCTTTTTCTTTCTAAGAGAGAGCGTAGTCTTAGGGAATGTTTTTCAGCTAAATTTCATGCTTGTTCACTATCTGAACGATTTTTACAGCAATCTGCTGCACTAATATCAGCTCTGTTTGAGATTTAATGTTTATTGCTTATGCCAAAGTATACAGTGCGTTGAAAGTGAACACATTGATTACTTGTAATTTTCTTTTATTTTGACTGCTTGTTTCTAAATAATTATTCTGGGTTTCACGTGTATTCACTATTAGAAAAGGGGTATTTCCTTAATACCCTTAGCCAAAAGACCTAGATGGTATTACTAATGATAGACTTTGCACTCCCATTGAATATCTGAATCTCCATGTCGTATTGGTTCGAATGAAAAAATGAATTGAATAATGGTAAATTAGGAACAGTATAAAGACTACGCAGTAGTTGTCAAAACGCAAACAAATTTTACACCAACTGTATCACCGGTTTTGCTGCAAAGACCAGAGTTTTGCAAAGAATTTGATGTAACCCAGTAGATGAGTTTAAATACGAGCAGTTTAATTTGTTTTTCAGTTGGAAAGAAAATTAAAATCTGAAAGTTTTCAAACTTTAAATGAGCAGTTGTGTTTTAATACAGCTTAGTGAAATATATCACAGAAGCAGGATAAGGTGGAACCTCCGAAAACACCCGGAGGAAAAATAACAAGTAAAAAATGCGCCAAAGTTTCTTCGGCGCAATCGAGTTTTCTGTATAACGTACAATGCCGCATGAAACTCTCAGCCGCGGCCCATGAAACTTTTAGCCACGGCCCGGTGGTGCTTTGTGTTGGCACCGATAGCGGTGCCAGACGCACGATCATGGCTAACTTTAACCTCAAATAAAATAAAAACTAGTGAGGATAGAGGGCTGCAATTTGGTATGTTTGATGATTGGAGGGTGGATGATCAACATACCAATTCGCAGCCCTCTAGCCCGAGCAGTTTTTAATATCTGAGGGCGGACAGAAAAAGTGAGGACGGACAGACAAAAAGCCATCTCAATAGTTAAAAAAAAAAATAAAAATAAAAAAAAAAACTCGACGAAAGTCCCCTCAGATTCCCCTCGTATTGGTATCACGCTCAGAATTTCACGCCGGGAGCCTCCGGCGTCATTAAAATGCTAATTTCCCTGCCGATGATTATTACCTCGCGTTTGTATGATAATTAGGGCTCACTGGGATTTTACAGTCCATTGAAATCATTCATCGCGACGCATGAATAACACCTTTGATGTCCGGTGGGCGTTCGGTTTCCCTTCCGTTCAGCCGGAAAAGATAATATTGCTTTACCTGTTTAGCTGAATTTGTTTTGTTTGTTCAGCCGCCCGAGTGTCCCGTTCACCGGGTTCTGTTTGCTTCTCTGAAGTTGGTTTCTGGTTTGTCTGCAATCCGGCGCACGTTCAGAGGACATTTGTGTGTGTGTGTGTGTGTGTGTGTGTGTTTAATAAACTCTTAAGTTATCTCATTTCCTTAACGCCAAGAATGTCAACAGTGTCTATGATGTGTGTGTGTATGTATGTATGTACACTTTAGGAGAAAGCTCTCAGTTTTCCACCTATCTATGCGTGTATATATTTAGGTAAGCTCTTGTGTTCTTACCGTATTAATGAAATTCCTCTGTTAAAGTGTCTTCGATGTTTGTTTACATTAATTAAACTCTTGTCGTTTTTGGGACCCCTTTAGCTAATCTTCATTGAAAAGGTATCTTTGACCTCGGTGTATATTTGAGTAAGGTCTTGGTTTTCGAAACCCCTTCAGAGAAACACAATGAGTGAGCACCTACGGGGTCGTGTGTCCTAAGTAAACCTTTGGTTTTTTTGACCCACTGAACATCACGGAACTGAAGTATCCCTTGATGCTAACGTATATATGACTTAACTTTTTTTTTTTTTACTTGAACAACGTTTTGGTTTCTGTGTATTGTTAAACAAGTTCTTGTTTATGTACTTTGAACTCTTGGTTTTTTTACTCCGTTTATTACAACCGGTTTGAAGAATTTTCTGTGAGGCCATAGTCTCATAGGCTCTGAAGCTCCTTGTGTTTGCTGTACCAAACTGTTATTTTTGGATTTCTCAGTTTTGTGTGCTTTGTATCTGGCAAAACTTAGAATATTTTTCTTCTTACTTTAATTCAAATGTAAACATCTTAAGATGTTATTCCATCAATTATGATTTTATATGACAATTGCTCTACAAAGGTTTAGTACCAATATGCAATTAGGTTTTTGCTCTTCGAATAATGTCTCCCCACAAAATTTGAAGCCCTAGGATATTTTGGAAAATGGATTCGCAGTTTATTGTGCATAAATGACAGCATATGGAACTTAATTGTTCTTGCACCAATGAAACCATAAGACTCACTCTTTAGTTTTCTGTAAAAGAAAACGATTGTGCCGGCTTTGATTGTCCGTCTGCACATTTTCTGTCCGCCCTCAGATCTTAAAAGCTACTGAGACTAGAGGGCTGCAAATTGGTACGTTGATCATCCACCCTCCAGTCATCAAACATACCAAATTGCATCCTCTAGCCTCAGTGTAGTTTCTATTTTTGTTTAAGGTTAAAGTTAGCCACCAATCATTAGCTTCTGGCAACGATGTATAGGTAGGTCACCACCGGGCCGTCGTTGGATTTCATGGGCCGCGGCTAATACAGCATTATATCACACCACCGAAAGATAGATCTTTTTTTCGGTGGACTTGATCATACGTTGTAGCGCTACAGTAAAATTCGATCACATTTAAGAACTTCGGCGCAATTTTTCCTCGTTGTAATTAAACCTGAAGGCACCTTGAGGTTTGTTGGTTGTACGGAATCTCTCTCTCTCTCTCTCTTTCTCTCTCTTTCTCTCTCTCTCTCTCTGTCTTGGGCACTTCCGAGGACTTATTGCGTTTTGATGGAAAGTTAATTACGAAGATTAAGAAGAAAGTTAAACGAGAAAAAAACTAATAAAGGTCTGGTTACAGACCGGTCTCGTTATGAATAAAGCTGACGTCACGTCATCCTCCTCATCAGATGCTGGACGAAATTTGATCAAAAGAAATTTTTGAAACATTGAGATTATAATTTCCTTATTCTACCTTTGATGAGGCCATTGGTTAACTTTTTTTGTAACTGGTCTTCAGAATGTTATTGTCCCCGTCCTGAAGCCTCCGTAGGAGGTCAGTGCCGTCAGTGCACCTCACGCGATGCACTGTAGGCATTACTTAAGGTTATTTGCAGCACCCCTTCGGCTACTAGCTGCAACTTTCATACCTTTAACTGTACCTCCATTCATATTCTCTTTCTTCCACCTTGCTATCCAACCTCTCCTAACAATTGTTTCATATTGCAACTGCGAGGTTTTCCTCCTTACCCTTTCAGCGCTGAACGACCTCATACGTCCCAGCGCTTGGCCCTTGGCCTAAATTCTACATTCCATTCCATTTCCGTCCTGACACTGTCATTGGTATTTAGGCGGGAAGCGAGAAAATAAAGAAAGTGCCGAAATCTTCACTTAGTTAATGTATTATCTGTTTTCTATTTATTTTTTAAAATTTTTATTGTTAGCTTTTTATAATTATGTATTTACTTTTTTACTCTCTGTATTTGCATGTTATTTCAATTTATCACTAGCTTACTAGTCAGTTGGATAGATATTTTACTCTTTCCATAATAATAATAATAATAATAATAATAATGGCCCTGCATGTATTTACATATGTAGCCTTCATAAACCACTTGCCATTATTTAAGTGTGGAGAATGAAGGTGCCTTTTGTGGTTTTTAAATCTTTTTCTTGATCGTCACGTATGTCATTAGCCGATTTATGTAAATATTATGCTATGAAATCACTGTTAGTAATTGTAGGATATATATATATATATATATATATATATATATATATATATCTATATATATATATATACTGTATATATATATATATCTATATATATATATATATAGTATATATATATATATATATATATATATATATATATATATATATATATATATATATAGAGAGAGAGAGAGAGAGAGAGAGAGAGAGAGAGAGAGAGAGAGAGAGAGAGAGAGAGAGAAGTTAAGTATACCTTAGTTTAACCAGACCACTTAGCTGATTAACAGCTCTCCTAGGGCTGGCCCGAAGGATTAGACTTATTTTACTTGGCTAAGAACCAATTGGTGACCTAGCAAAGGGACCTACAGCTTATTGTGGAATCCGAACCACATTATAGCGAGAAATGAATTTCTATCACCAGAAATAAATCCCTCTAATTCTCCATTGGTCGGCCAATAATCGAACGCGGGCTTAGCAGAGTGCTAGCCGAGTACGATATCGACCCATCCAATGAGGAACTAGAGAGAGAGAGAGAGAGAGAGAGAGAAAAATTGTAAGTGTTTTTTATCGTGCGTGATACCCAACACCAACGTTTTATATATATATATATATATTTTTTTTTGTAAGAATTGATTGCCCATCGACAATTTAGGAATTCAATTTACAGCGGGGTAACAGATGGCTTCTTTTGCAATAAAAAAGAAATTGCTACAGCTGCGATCTTCCATCTTTTGGACTTCGCCACGAAATTGTTGGAAGAGCAACTGTATATTTTTTCTCTGTAAAAGGAAGAATAAGTAAAAAAAATTAACCCAATTTTTACAGTGTTATATCTGGAAGATTTTTTATTTTATGGAGCATTATACAAAAAATCTCTCTCTCTCTCTCTCTCTCTCTCTCTCTCTCTCTCTCTCTCTCTCTCTCTCTCCTCTGCACGACACGGACAAAATGCCTTTTAAATGTAACCATTTTTGACGTTCGTCAGCCACCACTGAGTTAGCAAATGAATAAAGTCAGAATGGAAGACTATTAATCTTATAATAATCCATTTCTCATGTACCATCCCCGTAGGGAGGTAGTGCCGTCAGTTTACCTCCCCCGGTGCACTGTAGGCATTACTTAAGGGTCTTTGCAGCGTCCCCTCGGCCCCCAGCTGCAGCCCCTTTCATTCGTTTTACTGTACCTCCGTTTATAGTTTCTTTTTTCCATCTTACTTTCCACCACTCGAACTCCTAAAAACTGTTTCACAGTGCAACTGCGAGGCTTTCCTCTTGTTACACCTTTTAAACCTCTAACTCTCAATTTTCCTTCTGTCACTGAGTGACCTCATAGGTCCCAGCTCTTGGCCTTTGGCCTAAATTTTATTTTCCATTCCATGTTCATGCACCATCCGCCATCAGCTTGTCGTTGTATGGTCACTGGGAAATGGACGATAATGTTGCACGGGGGTATAGCTCCTTGCCCTCGCTTTTAGAAGCAGCAGAAATTGTACGTGGAATTTTGCCGTTTGATTCTTGTTTGGTATTGTTGACTCATTTCAATGATTTGGGTAAAGAAACCACTTTCATTTCGTCAAGAAACCTTGATAACCAACTACAATGGTAGTTTTAGTTGTGTGGATACACATAATCTCAAGTGTCCGAAGTCTATTGACTTTTGGTGTAATCCCACGATGAAACCATAAACAGGTCTGTGTTTTGAATGGGAATTCTTCAGATTTTATCGGATTCGGGGAGACCAAACTTAACCCTATTTACTCGTCTCGAAAATAACCTTTTCATTATGTTAAATGTGTAAGATCCATATCCAAACACGTCTAAATCTGGACGCTGCCATGCTGGGTAGGGCCTGCCATTGATGTCGTTTGAAGGAGGAAAACTCCACGGAAGATGAACTCCGCATTTCAGTTACAAGCGCAGTTACAACGTAAATTGCAGTATTATATATTCTTCCTAAATCAAACTAACCCAGTTTGCAACCGTTTTCCTCTCTAACGAACGATGAACATCGGCGAGTGACTAGCCGAATGCAGTAACCCTGAAAAGGCAATTTTCAGAAAGATAGAGAAAACTCTACATTGCCTGCATGCAGCTGGTGCAGCTATCACTTTCAACACCACGTGCTGCATTGCAGTTAGAAATAAATTTGCTTAAATGCTCTCTCTCTCTCTCTCCCCGTTGTATTTTTCATAGTATGATTGGCGTCGTAACTGAGAAAGTGACTCCGTTATCCTAGGAACCTGTTAACTGCTCTTGATTGCGAATAACTGTTCATCACATCGGTATCTCAGGCAGTCAAAGCTTTAATCGAACTTAGGTCAACCTCAAATACTAGCCACCTACTACCCCTTATATACTCGATCTCTGTCGAATATCTTGAAAGTGAAAAATGACTTGTCTAGCTCATGATCATTTTGGTATTCAATATGCAGGTGATGCTCTCTTAATCAGCAAAACACCACGAAGTTTGCAAATCTTTGTTAATAAAGCATATCAAAATCAGTCTAAGAAAAACAGTGTCAAGTATTCGTAGAGGGATATATAACATTAGGCGGAGAAATAGTTAGTAAGGTTAAATCTTTCTAGTATGTAGGAGCAATTAAGTTCAGTACAGAATCTCTTGAGTTAGAGTTTTGTAGAAGACCAAAATAGGCAAATCAGACAATGGGAAGCTGTATCTAGAGTTTTGTACGTTAGAGAAGAGAGCATTAATAAGGATCATAGAATTCAAATGACAGGATAGAGTGAGGAATGATACCAAGTAGGGTATTTAAGGACGTTCCAAATGTAGATGCCCCATAGGGGGGTAGTGCCATCAGTGCACCTCACGGGGTGCACTGTAAGCATTACCAAAGGTTCTTTGCAGCGTCCCTTCGGCCCCTAGCTGCAACCTCTTTGATTCCTTTTAATGTACCGCCATTCATATTCTCCAGAGAGGTAACCGCGACCTGTATGACGCAAGATAAAGGTGTATAATACGATACACAGGTGTATGGCACGTGTGTAGGTGTATCACGCTGCGTAGTGGAAGGAGCTATGAGTCTTATGATAGGTATGAGGATTTCCCTGGAGAGTGCATGTGCCAGCATCAAAGGTGTTCAAGCTTTCATCGTGCAGCCTCAGTTCTTTTTTTTATTTAGGACCTTCAGGACTTTGTACTAGGAAATTGTATATATATATATATATATATATATATATATATATATATATATATATATATATATATATATATATATATATATATATATATATATATATATATATATATATATAATTATATATATATATATATATATATATATATATATATATATATATATATATATATACCATTTTACCTATTCATTTATTAAGTTGTTTGTTTTTTCTTCTAAAAACTGATCTCTTCTATATTTCTATATACATACATATATATTAATATTTATATATATATATATATATATATATATATATATATATATATATATATAGATATTAACTCTAATACATACACAATTTGTTCTGTGCATTAGTAGAATTACTAAAAGGACTCATTCAAACTGGATGGTATCTAATGGGTATTTTATTCAGAAAAAGTTACCAACTTTTTCTGAATAAACGCTCCACTAGATACCATCCAGTTTGAATGAGGTTCATAATATATATATATATATATATATATATATATATATATATATAATTAATTATATATAATTATATATATAATAATATATATATATATATATATATATATATATATATATATATATATATATATATATATATGTGTATATATATGTGTGTGTGTGTGTTTGTATGCACGCATGCAGAAGATACACTTTCGTATATTACACCGATGCTGCTAATTACCTTACGCATGACAAAATCACGAGCAATGTTTGGGAGACTTGCTTTCAAGTTTCTGAGAACCATCCATCAAGCACATTCCATCGATCACGAGCGTTCATTTCCTGCTTTCGAGAGGGCCGAATCGCGCTTGAGAGATGAAGAGGGACGGACTTCGGTTTTTTTTTATTTTCCTGGTGTCTCCATCTTCGGCATCGTCCACTGCTCTCGTGTCTTTGCACTTACTCGTTAAATGTGAATCTGTTTTGTGTAGAAATTAGGCTTGGTAGTTAATGGTGTGTATCGTGATAAGTATTATATTAAATTATTATTTTTATCTCCGGAAATGCCCCGTTGGGGGATATTGCCATCAGTGCGTCTCACGCGGTGCACTGTAGGCATTACTTAGGGTTCTTCGCAGCGTCCCTTCGGGCCCTAGCTGCAACCCCTTTCATTCCTTTTACTGTAACCCCGTTCATATTCTCTTTCTTTCATCTGTCTTTCCACCCCTAGTTCCTCGTTGGGGGAGTCGGTAGAGTTCTCGGCTAGCACTCTGCTAGGCCCGAGTTCGAGTCTCCGGCCGGCCAACGAAGAATTAGAGGAATTAATTTCTGGTGATAGAAATTCATTTCTCGGTATAATGTTGTTCGGATTTCACAGTAAGCTGTAGGTGCCGTTGCTAGGTAACCAATTGGTTCGTAGCCACGTAAAATAAGTCTAATCCTTCGGGCCAGCCCTAGGAGAGCTGTTAATCAGCTCAGAGGTCTGGTTAAACTAAGGTATACTTTTTTTCCACCTTCTCTAATAATTGTTTCGTAGTGCAACTGGGAGGTTTTCCTCCTCTTACACCTTTAAGATCCTTTCACTCTCAATGCCCCTTTCAGCGTTGAATGACCTAATAGGTTTCAGCGTTTGGCTTTTTGTCTAAATCATATATTCTGCCCCTCGAAACAGGAGGTTGTGCTTCGGTCGGTTTGTTTGTTGGTTTTTTCATCTCTGTTTGTGAGTGGTGAGTTGGATTTCATTAAAAAGGGATGAGGAATTTTACGTAAATACTCCCCAATATGGGGACCTCGTCATTGGCAACATGTAATGAGAATTTTGGTTCTACTTGTTTGTTGCTTTGTTCGTCTCTGTTTGTGAGTTTGTGTGAAGAAGTAAGCAAAACTTGTGGATTTTTTTACGAGAATATTCCTAATGTGGGGACCTCGTCATTGGCAACATGTGATGAGAATTTTTGGGGAGACGGGAATGTAATTCTTCTGAAGATGGAATCTTCAAATGTTCCACAGTTAAGAGACCGAAATCCAACTCGCCATTGCCTTAGATCCTGTTAACCAAATTTAATCATAACTTCGTGGCTTTCCCAATGAATTAGATTTTGGGAGAGATTAAAATGTAACTTTCGGGAGATTCATTTGTCAGCCTTGGCGGGTGTTCGCCATCTACAAGTGCTCTTGTTATTATCAATGTAATGAAGCCTTCCAGTGAACGTTTGTTATAGATGACCGCTTATGAACATTATATCTGGTCTTACAAGATATGAAGGGAATCTAGTTATAGTTAATTTGAATACTGACATTATTGAACAGGAAATTAGGTCTCTCTCTCTCTCTCTCTCTCTCTCTCTCTCTGTGTGACCTCTGTTGTTGTCACTCTCCCCATGCTAGAAACTGTCAACTGGGTTTGAGGCATCACCTTTGTTGCAAACATAGAAACTGTTTCGGACACCACCTAAACAGGTTTCCAGCCACCACCTAGAAATTAGGTTTCAGCCACCACATAGAAATTAGATTTCAGCCACCACCTAGAAATTAGGTTTCAGCTACATAGAAATTGGGTTTCGGCCACCACCTAGAAATTAGGTTTCGGCCACCATCTAGAAATTAGGTTTCAGCAACTACATAGAAATTAGGCTTCGACCGCCACATAGAACTTAGGTTTTAGCCAATACATAGAAATTAGGTTTCGGCCACCACATAGAAATTAGGTTTCAGCTACTACATAGACATTAGGTTTTTACCACCACCTTGAAATTAGGTTTCGGCTACCAAGTAGAAATTAGGTTTCAGCCACCACATAGAAATAAGGTTTCAGCCACCACATAGAATTTAGGTTTCGGCCACCACCTAGATATTAAGTTTTGGCCACCACCTAGAAATTAGGTTTCGACCACCATCTGGAAATTAGATTTCAGTCACAACCTAGAACTTAGGTTTCGGCCACCATCTAGAAACTAGGTTTCGCCCAACATATAGAAATTCAGTTTCGGCCACCACACAGAAATTAGGTTTCAGCCACAACACAGAAATCTGGTTTCTACCACCACCTAGAAATTAGGTTTCATCCACCACATAGAAATTAGGTTTCGGCCACCATCTACAGTAGAAATTAAGGTTTCGGCCACCACATAGAAATTAGGTTTCGGCCACCGTCTACAGTAGAAATTAAGGTTTCGACGACCACATAGAAATTAATTTTCAGCCACCACATAGAAATTAGGTTTCGACCACCACCTAGAAATTAGGTTTCAGTCACCACCTAGAAATTAGGTTTTGAATTACACCTAGAAACTGGGTTTCAGTAACCACCTAGAAATTAGGTTTCGGCCACCATCTAGAAACTAGGTTTGGACCACCACCTAGAAATTAGGTTTCGGCCACCATCTAGAAATTAGGTTTGGACCACCACCTAGAAATTAGGTTTCGGCCACCATCTAGAATCTAGGTTTGGACCATCACCTAGAAATTAGGTTTCGGCCACCATCTAGAATTTAGGTTTGGACCACCACCTAGAACTTTGGTTTCGGCCACCATCTAGAAACTAGGTTTGGACCACCACCTAGAAATTAGGTTTCGGCTACCACGTAGAAAAATGGTTTCAACCATCACATAGAAATTAGGTTTAGCCCACCATATAGAAAAAAGGTTTCAGCCACCACATAGAAATTAGGTTTCGGCCACCACATAGAAATTGTGGTTCTGACCACAGAAATTAGGTTTCAGTCACCATCTAGAGACCACCACTTTAGGTTTCACCCACTATTAGGTTAGGTTTTGGCTACCAGAAATCCACTGTTTTAGCCACCTAAGAATTAGGTTTCAGCCACCAACTATAAATTAGGTTTCGGCCACCACATAAAAAAAGGTTTCAGCCACCACATAGAAATTAGGTTTCCACCACCACATGAAAATTAGGTTTCCACCACCACTTAGAAATTAGGTTTCTTCCACCACCTAGAAATTAGGTTTCAGTCACCATCTAGAGACTAGGTTTCAGCCACCGCATAGAAATTAGGTTTCAGCCGCTATCTAAAGATCAGGTTTTGGCCACTACCAGAAATTATGTTTCAGCCACCAACTAAGAATTAAGTTTCAGCCACCAACTATAAATTAGATTTCAGCCACCAGCTATAAATTAGGTTTCGGCCACCACAGAGAAATTAAGTTTCGGCCACCATCTAGAAATTAGATTTCAGCCACCACCTAGAAACTAGGTTTCGGCCACCACATAGAAATTGGTTTCGGCCACCACATAGAAATTAGGTTTCGGCCACCATCTAGAAATTAGTTTTCGGTGACTATCTAGAAATATGATTTCGGCCACCACATAGAAATTAGGTTTCGGCCACCACATAGAAATTAGGTTTCGGCCACCATCTAGAAATTAGTTTTCGGTGACTATCTAGAAATATGATTTCGGCCACCACATAGAAATTAGGTTTCTTCCACCACCTATAAATTAGGAATCGGCCACCACCGAGAAATTAGGTTTCACCCACCACCGATAAATTAGGTTTCAGCCACCACCTAGAAATTAGGTTTCGGTTGTTGATTCATAGAAATCTCCGGATTTCCTGACAGAGGTCGTCGACTCCTTAATTTCCACTTCAAAAATATCCCTCACCATATTTGAATATTCTCTCGTCACGCGTGACTGAATTTTCCTTGGACACGGAGGGAGAGAGAGAGAATGACTGGTTCAAATTATTGATAATTAGACTCACTTTATATCGTGCACGATCAGAAAGAAGACTCTCTTGGACTTCTCACCCATTCTCTTCATGACTTGTATTTTTCGTGTATTTTTTTAACTGTCCGTAAAGTGTGCTATTTTCTGTAGTCCACAGCTGATATTATAAATATATACTGTATATATATATAGATAGATAGATAAATAAATATAAACACATATGCATGCATGCATGCATAAAACTTCTGCACGCATACTTACATACGTACACACACACAGACACATTATATATGTATATATATATATGTATATATATATATATATATATATATATATATATATATATATATATATATATATATATATATATATATATATATATATAATGTAATTGCAATAGCCAGAATGCCCTCTCAACTTTTTGGAATTTTTCGCGCTTTTTTGGATACGCTTGTCACTGCAAAGCCTTAAGATCCAAGCGCAATAAAGTGAAGTGGTTGGGAAGTTATAAAAGTCCCAGGAAACTGTAAAGTTATAAAACTGTAAGTAAAACCGTAAAGTTATAAAACTGTCAGGAAAACTGTAAAGAAAGTATTTCCACTCCAATTAAAACTGGTTTGAGCTAAAAATGAAGAGATCAGACAAGTGAAACACCCACGTACTCGTAATTAGACGGTGCATTAAACCAGTGATTTACCGTCGTTTGTTTACCTTTTTCGTCTTTGTTTCTTCACGTCTGGACTAGATCAGGGTATTGAGGTGTCTGTCTCACAGGCCTTTGCATTAAAAAATGTATAGGCTTCAGGCAAGAGCCTGGAGAATTATGTTATTAGAGGTTTACTTATGCCGTCAGATGTGTCGGTAATATGAAAGGATTGAGACCTTTACTTCCATTACTTTAAGCGTGGAGTTTATTACACAACGAATAACGTTACGCACAGATGAAAGTATATAGTTAAACATTGTGTCAAGATTATCATTTTCATATGAAGCATGCCTGAAGGTCTTGAAGTTGGTAAGTAAATTTTTACTAAATACTGTACCCTATATGAAAAAGAACAAAGTGCAAATTAATAAAGCAGTTATCAAGAAGCGTGTATAATTACTCAATGAAGCAAACAAACTCGAACCTCAGACTGCGAAAAGCCATGGCTAGGTGCCACGACAAACCCTAAGGATTGAGAACATTGGTTATACTGTCACGGCCCTCCTTAGACCAGACATGCTGAACAGCAGCATCAATTTCGCAGTGAACGTGCATAACTGTCGAACTTCCCAGTTCCAAAGGTCCTTTATTCCTCTCACCGTTGGACTGTGGAACAGCCTCCCTGAGGATTTTGTACAGTTGGAACCTCAACAGTTCAAGCGAAGATGCGATGCATTGCTACCTTAATACGATTCTCCTTGTGTTTTGATATTTTACTGACGTTTTTTATATATTCATTTATTAATTTGTTAGGTTAATTTTCCTTTTTTTAATAACTCATCTCTTCTTTCCGTATTTCCCTTTAACTCATGTTAATTCTTTCAGATGAACACCTTAATATTCTTTGGAAGCTTGAATTTCAAGTCAGTGGCAGTTCTTCGCTTGACTGGTCGGTACCGTTCTCGGCTAGCACTCTGCAGGGCCCGCGTTCGAATCTCCGGCCGGCCAATGAAAAATTAGAGGAATTTATTTCTGGTGATAGAAATTCATCTCTCGGTATAATGTGGTTCGGATTCCACAATAAGCTGTAGGTCCCGTTGCTACGTAACCAGTTGGTTCTTAACCACGTAAAATAAGTCTAATCCTTCGGCCCAGCCCTAAGAGAGCTGTTAATCAGCTCAGTGGTCTGGTTAAACTAAGATATACTTAACTCAAGTCAGTTGCCCTTTGGGGTTTATTCCATATGAATAGGGTTCATCTTCTGAATAATAATAATAATAATAATAATAATAATAATAATAATAATTATAATAATAATAATAGAGCAACACGGTGTGGCACCTGGGATGAATCGGGAACCACAAAAAGAGGCAAAGATAGTCAAGTCACTGAGGAAAACATGAATAGCCGTAGCTAAGAAGGATGGTGGGGGCGGGGGGACGGTGAGAGGCCCCAGTGCCCGGATAAGGGTCTCAGGCATCGTTCAAAAACGCCCGGAAACAGATAAATGGGTTTGGAAGTGATCAAATTGATGTGATGGTTTTAATTATGTCCATATTTCCCCACCCCACGCTGAAATGTCGTTTGCCTGTAAATTCAGTTACCTTTCATTTCATTTGCTTTGGATCCAAAACGCAGGTATAGGCTTTTTCGTTCAACTGAGGCCAGGTTCATTTTTCGTTTTGAGCGGCATGGTTTTTTTTTTTTTTTTGAGGAAATTTCACTTTAGGTTTCAACACGGATAGGGATGAGGTTATTGCCATGGATTGCTAGAACTTCAGTTTTGCTTC
>NC_089796.1:9379301-9396801 GCF_040412425.1 Macrobrachium rosenbergii | reverse complement strand
ACAAAGCCACCCCAACATCTTCTAAAAACATAACAGACACCTCACACGTCTCGACTGTCGACCTAATACGCGCAACGTCTCCTCGGTCTGAGAGAACAGGGCTCTGGGACTGGTACAATCATACATACGTCTACCCCCCTAAGCAACAGGCAGGGCCATCGAGACTACATTGTGCTTACCCCAAACAAATCAAAAAGTCCTTAAAAGAAGGCATCAATACCATACAGTTTGCCTAAAGCACTGTTAACATCTGAAATGTCGAGTAGTTGCCCAGTGCAGTTGTGAATCTTCTAGAACCTTCTATTATTATTATTATTATTATTATTATTATTATTATTATTTCAGCAGATAAAACCTGTTCACGGAACAAGCACACAGGGCCATTGATCTGAAATTCAAGCCTCCAAAGAATGTTGGTTTCAACCTCCCACTGCAGACCCCACACAGCAGTAACTGATCATGATACAGAGCTAGTGATTTTTCATCGCCCTGGGGGAGACGCGAACCCGCTACATCTGAGTGGCACGCCACGACACTAACCACTGTACCAAACATTTAAGCGAGGAGCAAATACATTCCAGCTCTATGTTGACGAGTCCTGAATTTCTGGTGTACCGGTTTTATTTTCTGTTCCTAATATTTATCTGTTTATCGTCCTTAAATTGTTTCTGTATGCAGGCTGAGTTTCCTTTGGGGCTCTCTTAGGTTTAATAGCCACAGATCAATCAATCAGTCCATAAGGGTTTCCAACTGAAGATTTAAAGAAAGAGAGGATATACGGTATTGAACTGTCATTAATTGTGACCGCTGTGGGAACTGTGATTCCGAAATACATCTGGTTTTTATATGTAGCCACCCGTGTTAAGGGAAACGGTTGAATGTCGAACTTAATATATGTTTGTACGTGCATATCATTATCTGTATTTCTCTCTGTTTATATCTAAATATATATGTATACATATACACATATATATTATATGTAATATATATATTCACTGTATATATATAATTATATATATGTGTATGTATATGTATACATATATATTTAGATATAAACAGAGAGAGATATAGATAATGATATGTACGTACAAAATATTATGTTCGACATTTAGCCGTCATACATGTATATGTATATATATATATAAATATTATATATGTGTATGTATATATATATACATTTATATATTTATATATTTATATATATACATACATACATACATACATACATACATACATACATACATACATATAAAATTAAAATGAGGCTGAAATCTATCATGAAATGTTGTTTAAAAGTTACTCGGAAATGCTGAATAAGGTTTATGAGATGAGATTATGTTTACTATTTCCTTTTTTTTTAGAAGTTTAGATAAAAGGAATTTATCAGGCCTTCCGATTCCCGATTCTTCTCTGTGCGCGAATTAATGTCAAATGATAAGGTAAATGGTTAGTAAATATTTAACATCCAAGTTTAATCTGTAAATGAAAGATTTTCTTGATGAGTTCCGCATAAGATATAAGACAAGATTATCTTTATAATCTTTATCCTTCTCCTTCCTTTCACATGCTTGGACTAGATAAGAACACCAGAGTGCCGGTTCTTCAGGCCAGTAGATTATGATTTAGTAATAACAGGTCAGAGGCATCATTGTTTTGTAAGAATTAAACCAACACGAAACTTGCAAAAATGGGCGGTAGGTGCCCCTTTACTGGACGGGAAGCACCAGCTACCCTTTTTCATGTCCACTATAGTAAATTTTTATCAGTTTTCACGGTGCTGTTAGATTAAATTCCACGTCTACAGCTTCCGCCTGACCTTTAGGCATACAAAAGTGTTTAGACCATCTTCTCCTAGCTTTATGGAAATGCATTGCATATATTGTGATTTACAGAGAGGCGCGACCGGTAGTCTTTAGCACCTTTTTCTGCACACACCAGGGATATCGAGCTGCTTCCGCCATCCCGACCTGTTAATGCTAAGAGCTTACGGCAATAAACGTCGCGCTGTTAATTTTACGTTATATTACTCTCGGGTCGTTGCGAGCCCTGCTTCTTCTTCTTCTTCTTCCTTCAGTTTTTCAAGATTAGGCTTCACTCGGGTGGAGCGTCGCATCACACCGTCTCATATTAGTGCTAAAATTTGATCTTCCTCTTGTACGTAACATGTCATTTAGGGAGAGAGAGAGAGAGAGAGAGAGAGAGAGAGAGAGAGAGAGAGAGGAGGTCCTCGTTCCCTTTAAGGAATCAAAGATGCAGGCCAGCTTGCATACGAGAGAGAGAGAGAGAGAGAGAGAGAGAGAGAGAGAGAGATCCTCGTTCCCTTTAAGAAACAAAAGATGAAGACCAGCTTGCATATAGGAGAGAGAGAGAGAGAGAGAGAGAGAGAGAGAGAGAGAGAGAGAGAGAGAGAGAGAGAGAGAGAATATTTCGTCTTTGTATGTTCCCTGTCTTGGACTTAATAATGTTGTTTGGGTGAAGTTTAGTTTTCCATCAAAAACTGCGTGATAGCATGAGTTTTTTAGTTTTCTGTAAAAGAAAACTACTGTGCCGGCTTTGTCTGTCCGTCCGCACTTTTTTCAGTCCGTCACTTTTTCTGTCCACCCTCAGATCTTAAAAACTACTGAGGCTAGAGGGCTGCAAATTGGTATGTTGATCATCCACCCTCCAGTCATCAAACATACCAAATTGCAGCCCTCTAGCCTCAGTAGTTTTTATTTTATTTAAGATTAAAGTTAGCCATAATCGTGCGACTGGCAACGATATAGGATAGGCCACGACCGGGCCGTGGTTAAAGTTTCATGGTCCGCCGCTCATACAGCAGTACACCGAGACCACCGAAAGATAGATCTATTTTCGGTGGCCTTGATTATAAGCTGTAGCGACTGTACAGAAAACTTGATTGTGCCGAAGAAACTTCGGCGCATTTTTTACTTGTTCACAATTGTCTTAAAGTACAGAAACTACTTGTTGAGACTTTAATGAGAGAAACCAACATTTATTATTGGAGGGGGATCGTTCACACAGGTGTTAATTGTAATGTTAACTGTTAACGAGTGCCTCCTGTGTTGAGCTTCTTTGTGTTAAGTATTCTAAGGATAATTCATCGAGGATTTGTTTCGAGTTAATTTTGATTTGCAATATATTTTGTTAACCATAAGGGAGTATTCGCACTACGGAAGACATCCGTATAATCACTATCATTATCAGTTACTTCTCATTTTGATTGATGGGTTGTAGATGTGTCAAAAAATGTGCATTAAAAAATATATATATAATATATATATATATATATATATATATATATATATATATATATATATATATATATATATATATATATATATATATATATATATATATGGAGGGCGGAATGGTTGATGAATACAGACGAAGCAGTACTGATTCTAGATAGTGAAGAGCGCCGTAGGGAGGTAGTGCCGTCAGTGCACTTACGCAGTGCACTGTAGGCGTTGCATAATATTCTTTGCAGCGTCCTTCGGCCCCAAGCCACAACCCCTTTCATCCCTTTTATTGTACCTTCATTCATGTTCTTCCTTCCATCTTACTTTCCACCCTCTTCTAACAATTATCTCACAGTACAACTTCTAGGTTTTCGTACTGTTACACCTTTGTAACCTTTCACTCTCAATTTCCCTTTCATCGCTGAATGACCTCATAGGTCCCAGGGCTTGGCCTTTTGCCTAAATTCTGCATTCTATTATGCTCTATTCTATTCTATTCTAGATACTGGAGAGAAACTGCGGAAACAAGTGAAAGAGTTGAAAAGTGTCTGCAAGACGAGAAAGCCGAGAGGAAATATGAGAGGAAGTAAGGTTATGAAGCTAAATGCCGAGGGATAAAGATGGAGGAATGAATGTTGGTGTGGATGGCGGATGAGCGGAAGTGCTCGATCCCTTCAGGTATTTGGGAATCAGCATGAAAGATGATGGTAGGATGAGAGGACAGCTGGTTGACAGAATAGGCGAAGCAAAGAAGGGAACGGGATGTGTGCGAATGATTTGGAAAACACTTGAACCGTCTGTGGAAGCCAGGCCTATTTTTTGGATACGAATGAGATATGAGAGAAAATACAACGTTTGAAGCTGTTTAGACGAATTGTTGCCGCACTATTTTTGAAGGAAGAATAACTGAAAAGGTGAGAAATGTCGAGATACATAGAAGTGGTAAAAAGAATAGTAAGGTCAGAGTGTTTTGGTAACGTCCGGTCATGTGAAAAGATTAGATGACGATAGGTAGGTGAAAAGAATAGAGGACGATAGGTAGGTGAAGAGAATAGAGGGCGATAGGTAGGTGAAAAGAACAGAGGGCGATAGGTAGGTGAAAAGAACAGAGGACGATAGGTAGGTGAAAAGAATATGGACGATAGGTAGGTGAAAAGAATGAGGGCGAGGGTAGGTGAAGAGAATGGAGGGCGATAGGTAGGTGAAAAGAAACAGAGAGGACGATGGGTAGGTGAAAAGAACAGAGGGCGATGGGTGGGTGAAAGAATGTGACGATAGGGTGAAGTGAACAGGGCGATAGGTGGAGGTTGAAAAGAACAGAGGGGGCGATAGGTAGGTGAAAAGAACAGAGGACGATAGGTAGGTGAAAAGAATAAGGACGATAGTGAAAAGAATGAGGGCGATAGGTAGGTGAAGAGAATGGAGGCGATAGAGGTGAAAAGAACAGAGGACGATAGGTAGGTGAAAGAACAGAGGGCGATAGGTGAAAGAATGAGGACGAGGAAGAGAATAGAGGCGATAGGTAGGTGAAAAGAACAGAGGGCGATAGGTAGATGAAAAGAAGAGAGGGCGATAGGCAGGTGAAAAGAACAGAGGGCGATAGGTAGGTGAAAAGAAGAGAGGGCGATAGGTAGGTGAAAAGAACAGAGGGCGATAGGTAGGTGAAAAGAAGAGAGGGCGATAGGCAGGTGAAAAGAACAGAGGGCGATAGGTGGGTGAAAGAATGAGAGGACGATAGGTAGGTGAAAAGAATAGAGGCGATAGGTAGATGAAAAGAACAGAGGGCGATAGGTGGAGGTGGAAAAGAATAGAAAAGGAGAGGGCGATAGGTAGGTGAAAAGAATGAGGGCGATAGGTAGGTGAAAAGAATAAGAGGAAGAGGGCGATAGGCAGGTGAAAAAGAACAGAGGGCGATAGGTAGGTGAAAAGAATAGAGGACGATAGGTAGGTGAAAAGAACAGAGGGCGATAGGTAGATGAAAAGAACAGAGGGCGATAGGTAGGTGAAAAAAATAGAGGGCGATAGGTAGGTGAAAAGAACAGAGGGCGATAGGTAGGTGAAAAGAATAGAGGGCGATAGGTAGGTGAAAAGAATAGAGGGCGATAGGTAGGTGAAAAGAACAGAGGGCGATAGGTAGGTGAAAAGAACAGAGGGCGATAGGTAGGTGAAAAGAATAGAGGACGATAGGTAGGTGAAAAGAACAGAGGGCGATAGGTAGGTGAAAAGAACAGAGGGCGATAGGTAGGTGAAAAGAACAGAGGACGATAGGTAGGTGAAAAGAACAGAGGCGATAGGTAGGTGAAAAGAATAGAGGACGATAGGTAGGTGAAAGAACAGAGGGCGATAGGTAGATGAAAAATGAAGATGAGTAGGTGAAAGAATAGGCAGGTGGTGAAAGAACAGAGGACGATAGGTAAGTGAAAGAATGAGGGACGATAGGTAGGTGAAAAGAACAGAGGGCGATGGGTAGGTGAAAAGAACAGAGGGCGATAGGTAGGTGAAAAGAATGAGGCAGGTGGTGAAAGAGACAGAGGGCGATAGGTAGATGAAAAGAAGAGAGGGCGATAGGCAGGTGAAAAGAACAGAGGGCGATAGGTAGGTGAAAAGAATAGAGGACGATAGGTAGGTGAAAAGAACAGAGGGCGATAGGTAGGTGAAAAGAACAGAGGGCGATAGGTAGATGAAAAGAAGAGAGGGCGATAGGCAGGTGAAAAGAACAGAGGACGATAGGTAGGTGAAGAGAATAGAGGGCGATAGGTAGATGAAAAGAAGAGGGCGATAGGCAGGTGAAAAGAACAGAGGGCGATAGGTGGTGAAAAGAAGAGAGGGATGATAGGCAGTGAAAAGAACAGAGGCCCGGTAGGTGGGGTGAAAAGAATAGAGAGGGATGATAGGTGGGTGAAAAGAATAGAGGACGATAGGTAGGTGAAGAGAACAGAGGGTGATAGGTAGGTGAAAAGAATAGATGACGATAGGTAGGTGAAAAATGAGGACAGATAGGTGCGAAGAGATAAGGGCGATAGGTGAAAAAGAACAGAGGGCGATAATGAAAGAATGAGGATGATAGGTAGGTGAAAAGAATAGAGGACGATAGGTAGGTGAAGAGAACAGAGGGCGATAGGTAGGTGAAAAGAACAGAGGGACGATAGGTAGGTGAAAAGAATAGATGACGATAGGTAGGTGAAAAGAATAGAGGACGATAGATAGGTGAAGAGAATAGAGGGCGATAGGTAGGTGAAAAGAACAGAGGGCGATAGGTAGGTGAAAAGAACAGAAGGCGATAGGTAGGTGAAAAGAATAGAGGACGATAGGTAGGTGAAAAGAATAGATGACGATAGGTAGGTGAAAAGAATAGAGGGCGATAGATAGGTGAAAAGAAATGAGGGCGATAGGTAGGTGAAAAGAACAGAAGACGATAGGTAGGTGAAAAGAATAGAGGACGATAGGTAGGTCAAAAGAATAGAGGGCGATAGGTAGGTGAAGAGAGAAGGTATAAATCGGAAGTACTAAGAGTGAGGAGGAGAGAAAGACCTCCAAAGTTAAGTGTATGTGGGGGTAAGACATACTGTTGATGAGGCGTTGTGTGTTTTGCTTTGAAGGGATTAGTATTGAAATACTGCAGGTTCTAGCATCTAGTGATAGTTGGTGAATATATATATATATATATATATATATATATATATATATATATATATATATATATATATATATATATATATATATATATATATATATATATATGTGTGTGTGTGTGTGTGTGTGTGTGTGTGTATATATATGTATATATGTGTGTGCATATATATATATATATGTGTATATATATATATATATATATATATATATATATATATATATATATATATTATATATATATATATATGTGTGTGTGTGTGTGTGTGTGTCTGTGTGTGTGTCTGTGTGTGTGTTTGGAGAGAAAGAAAGAGAGAGAGTAAATCTAATCAGGCAACAAATTAATCTCTACTTACTCTATAAGACATGGTTCTCCAATGATGTAATAGCATTGCCTGAACACGATTATCTTTGCTAAAATAATATCTCCCGGGTATGTTCCAAATGATTTCCCAATCTGTTCTCGAAGTCCAATTTTTCGGTAAGTCAGTAATCTATACTCGGGCTGTTAGAGTTTCTCCTTAATTACACTGCTCCTCTCTCTCTCTCTCTCTCTCTCTCTCTCTCTCTCTCTCTCTCTCTCTCTCTCTCTCTCTCTCTCTCTCTCTCAATGAATAGGATTTGCAAAACTAGGGTTGGAACTATGTTTGCTAGGAAACTGTTATCTCCACCCTACCCCACCTCGTCTCTCTCTCTCTCTCTCTCTCTCTCTCTCTCTCTCTCTCTCTCTCTCTCAATGAGTTCGCATTGTGAAGCAAGCTTTACGCAAGTTATTCTCGCTCTCTCTCTCTCTCTCCAATGAGTTAACATTGTGACGTAAGGTATACGAAATTTATTCTCTCTCTCTCTCTCTATCAAAAGTGGAGTTTTCATTTGGTGACGTATTATTCTTTAGCGCTTGGCCCCATTTTTTTTTGTGTTGGGAAGTTCTGAAATGTAAATTTGCAAGTGTTAAAAGCCTTGATTGAGGCACGAGCTGGATTTGATGAAAACCAAATATAGTGGACTTTCTCGTTGATTTTAAAGCCACCTCTATTTCTCTCTGTCTCTTCCTCTCTGGTTAGCGGATATATATATATATATATATATATATATATATATATATATATATATATATATACGTATATGTATATATAAATATGAATATTTATATATGTACATATATATGTATAAACATATATATATATGCATATACATGAATATACTTATGTATATATATATATATATATATATATATATATATATATATATATATATATATATATATATATATATATATATATTTATATAATAATATATATATACAGTATATATATATATATATATATATATATATATATATTTATATATATATATATATACAGTATATATATATATATATATATATATATATATATATATATATATATATATATATATATATATATATATATATATATATATATATATATATATATGTATATGTGTGTGTGTGTGTGTGTGTGTGTGTGCGTGTATATATTTTTATTTCGATTATACACATTCTCCCGAAGGCTAGGCCTCCAGAGGAAGTTAACTTTACTTCTCAGCAGATTATTAAATTAGTCTGGATGAGACAGGTTTCAACCCTTTTCTTAACACCGGGTCTCTAATTCTCTGCCTAGGTCAACAAAACACAGTGGGTTTTATCTAAATCAGTTCTCACCACTTCCGCTGGACTACCAATAAAAGTGAATTTGTCTACGTTATATGTGTATAGGCTGTGCCCATGTAAACTTTAATACACCGCCATACATATATCCTTTCATTTCATATACGTTTCCGTTCTTGAAATTCAAGACAAAGTAAGTAGATGGAGCCTTAACTGATTGGTAACATTAAAGAGCTGGCAATATCTGGGTGGTTCCAGGTAACATGATAATGAATCATAATATATTTATATATATATATATATATATATATATATATATATATATATATATATATATATATATATACATACAATATATGTATATGTTTATATATATAATTGCATATATATATGTAATTATATATATATATATAATTTATATATACACATGTATAATTGTATGTATTTATGGATGTATGCATAAATGTGACGAATGTGTATAGTTAGGATATATTCTTATGCACGTGGGCTTTTACTAGCCCTCTGTTTTTTCTATCTATATGCAAGAACAGTGATGTGGAAGTAGAGGAGTCTCTTAAACCCCTCATTAGTAGTATGCAATGTTTTCATTACAATGTTTCGAGGACTGTAGGCTGATCACACACTACTTACATTATTCTGTTCACATTCACTTCTCCAAGTGTTTGATTCTACTTATGCTGTACCAGCATTTTTGTTAAATGACTTCACTATTGCTTATGCTTACATCAGTTGATAGTGTTATCTAATCTAAAAAATTGGGGGTCGTCTTATACGGCGAACTTACCTCTAAGCCTACATTTTTTACATGAAAAATGGGGGGTCGTCTTATACACTTGGAATCTTATACGCCGCATATGCAGTATAATAATTTTATGACGGGGGCGAGTTTTGTGGGGAAGAAGGGGTGATTTATCTATACACCTAAACACTCCTTACAGGCAGACAGACGAGAATCGAGATTCATAATCTCTGACCCCAATGGTGGGCGTGTTCCTCATGAATAGGGTTCATCTTCTGAAGTAATAATAATAATAATAATATTCTTTGGAAACTTGAATTTCAAGTCAAAAGGTCCCCTTTAGTCAGGCGTGTTCATATGAATAGGGTTCTTCTTCTGATTAATAATAATAATAATAATAATAATAATAATAATAATAATAAATAATAATAATAATAATAATAATAATAATAATAATATTCTTTGGAAGCTTGCATTTCAAGTCAGTGTCCCCTTTGGTGGGTGTGTTCCATATGAATAGGGTTCATCTTCTGAGTAATAATAATAATAATAATAATAATAATAATATTCTTTGGAAGCTTGAATTTCAAGTCAATGTCCCCTTTGGTGGGTGTGTTCTATATGAATAGGGCTCCTCTTCCGAGTATAATAATAATGATAAAAATAATGATAATAATAACTTTCTTCTCCGAAACAAGGTCACCGAGTTCCTTCCTTTCTCAGCGTCATAACGGGAATTGATAAGGCGCGTCGCTCATGGAGTCGAAATAAGATTGGGCCGGGCAATTCCCTCAATCGTCCCCTGTGGGAATTGGGGTCGGGCGCTATGGCAGTTTATTTGTCTCCGGTCCGCAATGTGACGAGGACATTTCGGAACTGAATTGCTTAGTATCGCCATTCAGCAAAAGAATGTGCGGCACTTATTATACTTTCCTTTCCTTGATATATTTCTCTTGACTTGGCAGGACCTCCTTTGTTAAACTCATGGTTGCAGGATCATTACTTGGATGGGCGCTCACCCGGAAAGGCCAGAAGGTCCTTGGCCCGTCAAAGGTACAGGGCGCAAGACGCGCAGCCTCATCCCGAGATAGACTTTTTGAAAACTCCCCTTTTTTTCACTATAACGGAAGAACGTGTATTATAAATTATATATAATGTATATACACATAATTATATATATACACACACACACATATATATATATATATATATATATATATATATATATATATATGTATATATACTGTATATATACATACATACATACATAAATATATATATATATATATATATATATATATATATATATATATATATATATATATATATATATATTATATACTAATAATATATATATATATATATATATATATATATATATATATATATATATATATATATATATATATGAATGTCTTTTCCTGTAATACTACAGTGTAATATGAAAATAAGAAGGCACAAGACACTATTTAAAACATTGAAACCATATATTTCAGGCACTTGTTTTCTGTGCCCCTGTTCACTAGTAGAATATGGACAGGTGGAAGATTACAATAGTATATATGCAAAAACATGAAGAGTGTGGCCTTAGGCACTCCGATGTTGGAGGTGGCGTTTCTTAAGAAGGGAGATTGACCAATTCCTAGTGGTTTTTGGCCTCATTAGCTCCCCGTTTGGCGATGGATCTGGCGGTCGCGTTTCTTAGGTCATCTTCTTCAAAGGGTGCGAGGATTAAAGTGTCAATGGCGTCCGATTTCCAATGTCCTCCTGACAGGTTCATATTGTTGGTTTGATTGATGATAGCAGATTCCAGCATCTTTCTTTTGTACGGACGCTACTCGCCCGAAAAACCAACTCCTTACTCAGTTAATGACATGCCCTGTATTTCTAATATGTAAGGAAAATTCCCGAACTCTCGAAGCGTAACGTACTGATCTTTTTGTGCTCTGTTATTCTTTGCGAGAGCGCGATCTGCACCATCTCATACCATAAATGTCGCGAAGACAATTACTACACGGTATCTTATGAAACTCCGGCTTCTTCCCTTTTTTTTGTTTAAGTATACGTTAACGAGCGAACTCCCGATGGATTTGGGATAATGGAAAATGAAAGGATTATTAGAACTGAGTTGCTCGGTGGCCTTTTGGATGTTTTCATCGTATGGAAGCTTTATTTTGTTGTTGAAATCTATTTGTCTGTTGTGAGTGGGACCTCTGTAGTATATTTTATTTGCTTTATTAATAGCCCTCTCGATAATGTGTGGTGGATAGAGCAGTTGCGTTAGGTGTTGGCGGATCGTGTTAAATTCTTGATCCAGGTACTCATTTGAACATATCCTAAGTCCTCTGAGGAATAGGTTGCACCCTACCATGATTTTTACGGAGACGTCGTGGTAGCTTAAGAAATGAATGTAGGAGACAGCGAAGGTGGGTTTTCTATATACTGTAAATGCATACCTGTTCTGTTTTCTTATGATCAGTACATCTAGGAACGGCAGTTTTCCGTCCTTTTCCCATTCTGTTTTAAATTTTATGGTCGGAACTAGCGAATTTAGCCTATTAAAAATTCCTTAAAGTCCCCCAGCTATTGTCCCAGAAAGTAAAGATATCATCTACGTATCTAAGCCAGATCATGTTATGGGGTTTGATAGACGACAAAAGTTCTGTTTCGAAATATTCCATGTACAAGTTTGCTAGAAGGGGTGATAGGGGACTTCCCATGCTACAGCCAAATTTTTGTTTGTAAAAATTACCATTGAAAGAAAACACGTTGTTAGTTACACAGAGGTTGATAAGTTTTAAAGTTTTATCTATGCCAAGAGGAAAATGGTCTTCATATGGTTGTAACTTCCTCTCTAAGAAAAACAACACGTCGGCAATCGGGACTTTAGTAAATAATGAATCGACGTCTAGACTGAGCAGTTTGATGTTGTTTGAGGGGATGTTTAAACTATTAAATTTTTGTATGAAATCTTCTGCATGTTTGACGTGGGAGGATGAGAAGGTTCCTAGAAAGGGTGATAACAAGTCTGCGAGCCATTTTGATAATTTGTACATGAAAGAGCCCTGCTAGATATTATGGGGCGTAAAGGAATCCCCATCTTTATGTGTTTTCGGGAGGCCGTAAAAATAGGGAGAGAGGGGTTGATTACCTTGAATGTCTCTAGTAATTCTATGTCTTTTTTATTGCCCCTATGGTTCTAACTGATTTGTTAAACTGAGCAGCAATATTTGTTGTGGGATCTTTCGTTAATTACTAGAGACATTCAAGGTAATCAACCCTCTCTCCCTATTTTTGGCCTCGAAAACACATAAAGATGGGGAATTCTTTTACGCCCCATAATATCTAGCAGGGGCTCTTTCATGTACAAATTATCAAAATGGCTCGCAGACTTGTTATCACCCTTTCTAGGAACCTTCTCATCCTCCCACGTCAACATGCAGAAGATTTCATACAAAAATTTAATAGTTTAAACATCCCCTCAAACAACATCAAACTGCTCAGTCTAGACGTCGATTCATTATTTACTAAAGTTGATTGCCGACGTGTTGTTTTTTCTTAGAGAGGAAGTTACAACCATATGAAGACCATTTTCCCCTTGGCATAGATAAAACTTTAAAACTTATCAACCTCTGTGTAACTAACAACGTGTTTTCTTTCAATGGTAATTTTTACAAACAAAAGGGAATTGTAGCATGGGAAGTCCCTATCACCCCCTTCTAGCAAACTTGTACATGGAATATTTCGAAACAGAACTTTTGTCGTCTATCAAACCCCATAACATGATCTGGCTTAGATACGTAGATGATATCTTTACTTTCTGGGACAATAGCTGGGGGACTTTAAGGAATTTTTAATAGGCTAAATTCGCTAGTTCCGACCATAAAATTTAAAACAGAATGGGAAAAGGACGGAAAACTGCCGTTCCTAGATGTACTGATCATAAGAAAACAGAACAGGTATGCATTTACAGTATATAGAAAACCCACCTTCGCTGTCTCCTACATTCATTTCTTAAGCTACCATGACGTCTCCGTAAAAATCATGGTAGGGTGCAACCTATTCCTCAGAGGACTTAGGATATGTTCAAATGAGTACCTGGATCAAGAATTTAACACGATCCGCCAACACCTAACGCAACTGCTCTATCCACCACACATTATCGAGAGGGCTATTAATAAAGCAAATAAAATATACTACAGAGGTCCCACTCACAACAGACAAATAGATTTCAACAACAAAATAAAGCTTCCATACGATGAAAACATCCAAAAGGCCACCGAGCAACTCAGTTCTAATAATCCTTTCATTTTCCATTATCCCAAATCCATCGGGAGTTCGCTCGTTAACGTATACTTAAATAAAAAAGGGAAGAAGCCGGAGTTTACAAGATACCGTGTAGTAATTGTCATGACATTTATGTAGGCGAGACAGGTAGATCGCTCTCGCAAAGAATAACAGAGCACAAAAGATCAGTACGTTACGCTTCGGAGAGTTCGGGAATTTTCCTACATATTAGAAATACAGGGCATGTCATTAACTGGAGTGGGGCGGAGTTGGTTTTCAAGAGTAGCTGTCCGTACAAAAGAAAGATGCTGGAATCTGCTATCATCAATCAAACCAACAATATGAACCTGTCAGGAGGACATTGGAAATCGGACGCCATTGACACCTTAATCCTCGCACCCTTTTGAAGAAGATGACCCAAGAAACGCGACCGCCAGATCCATCGCCAAACGGGAGCTAATGAGGCCAAAACCACTAGGAATTTGGTCAATCTCCTCCTTCTTAAGAAACGCCACCTCCTTAACATCGGAGGCCTAAGGCCACACCTTCATGTTTTTGTATATATACCATTGTAACTTTCCACCTGTCCATATTCTACCAGTGAACAGGGGCACAGAAACAAGTGCCCGAAATATATGGTTTCAACGTTTAAATAGTGTCTTATGGGCCTTCTTATTTTTTTCATATATATATATATATATATATATATATATATATATATATATATATATATATATATATATATAGAGAGAGAGAGAGAGAGAGAGAGAGAGAGTGATTAGTTTTCATTTGTATGTGAAGATGCCTTACTTCTCCATAAAGTTTGTTTTTTTCTTTGCTCACCATACGGAGAATTAATCTTAGGATTATGTAGTATCCCTTTAAAAAGTCTAGATAAAGTATGAATACTAAGTCTTTTGCATCACGAATATAAATCATCTCTCTCTCTCTCTCTCTCTCTCTCTCTCTCTCTCTCTCTCTCTGCGTGTCTTTCGAGTAAGTTTTCTTCAAAGTAGGTTGTATTGTTGAAATGGCTAATCGGTTGCTATAGAGGGTGTTAGTGAAGATCGAAGTAAGTAAGGTATTTTTATTTAGTTCTTCCCTACTACTAGGAATTCTGGCGTTTATATCTAGTTTATTACTTTTTCTTAAGATATTATCACTTGCAATTAGACAGACTGGGTTTTTGTAAACCTTTTACCCGGAATGACATCTAGTTGTGTAAATGTTAAATTTTTTTTTATTCTTTAAAATTTTTTGTTGCTTCCGGCGTTCGTGTTGTCGCTAGTTTACGGGTATTTTATACCTAAGAATATCTGTTTTGTTCCCTGTAAATGTTCTTTCTTCAGAAACCATTCCGTTTTATGCCAAAAAAAGTGACTGCTTTCGGCCGAACATGTGACTGAAATTGCATACGAAAGTAAGATGTTCCTATCTCTGTTGCTATAAGAAATGGCTCATGGTATGGCAGTAAAACCATACCTAAAGTATTTAGTCGATTAGAGAATAAACCTTTTGAAATTGTTAGGAGTCAGATGGCAAGACAGATAATTTCTTCATTACTTAAGTGTGAAAATTATTTTGTAAATATTTATTTGATTAAAGAATAAACCCTTTAACAGTATTGGAAGTCAGATGGCAAAACAGATACTTAAGTATGAAAATTATTTTGTGAATATTTATTTGGTTAGAGAATAAACCCTTTAACAATGTACAACTCAGATGGCAAGACAAATCATTTCTTGATTACTTAAGTGTGAAAATTATTTTGTAAATATTTATTTCGTTAGAGAATAAACCCTTTAACAATAGTACAACTTAGATGGCAAGACAGGTCATTTCTTCATTAAGTCTAAAAATTATTTTGTAAATATTTATTTGATTAGAGAATAAACCCTTTAACAGTATTGGAAGTCAGATGGCAAGACAGATAATTTCTTCATTACTTAAGTATGAAAATTACTCTGCAAAACGTCTGCTCTTTCCCATGGCAAATGTTGTCCATTGAGCTTCGATTTTCCTTGTCCTCTTTCGAAACAGTTTAGAATTGATGTTCAGGTGTTAGTTTATTGCACCTCCCACTGAAAAGATTTCCTTTGCCGGAGGAACTTTTAAAATGAGCCCTTCATTAAAACTTGACGAAACAGTTTGTGTTTGCAGAGTCCTTTTCCGGCCGTAAATTACAGCTGGTTTGACGAGGGATCTCAGATCTGAGAGGTTAATTTCCTCTTTTCCTCTATTTTATTTATTCTTTTGTTGTTGTTAACCGAGTTTCCCAAACTCCTACTTTTGTTTATGTATAAGTTGTATTTCTGCAGGCACGCACAGAAACAAACACATATAATATATATGTATATATATATTATGTGTATATATACATATATATTGTATATATATATATATATATATATATATATATATATATATATATATATATATATATATATATATATATATATATATATATGTGTGTGTGTGTGTGTGTGTGTGTGTGTGTGTACGTGCGCGTTTTAAATGACATTTCATATTGTGCCCTTTTTATTTTTCAATTTACTAGTTCGTATGTTTTTGGGAATTGTAAAGCGGTGATTACGTCTACATAATGAGAAAAGGTGTTTTAAATAGCAGTCTTATCTTATCCGTAATTCTCATCGTGATGTGAATTCCTCTTTCGTTGGTCTCTTCTCATTGCAATGAATGAAATGTGTATTACGTATGTATATTTGTTTGTCGATTTGTTAATCCTTATGTACACATGGTTTTTCCCTGCTTTTCATTTCATATCTGCTCTCTCAGGTCTTGGAAACGATAATAAAAAATAGTTACAACATTAGCTAGAAATCTAGTAATGATTTATTAAACTGGCTGTGAATGGAAGTAGTCATTCATCACATTGTACCATATTTTTTTTTTTCTAAAATGACGCAAATTCAAAAGGGGTAAATCTGAAACGATTGGAATATCAGAAAACTTTCTTTTCAGACCTGTTGTCATGATGTTAGAATGTCTGTACTCTGACGGAAGTTCTCTATAATGACTTTTTTTTTCGAACAGTATCGCTATTAATCTTACGGGGGTCAAAAATGTTATTTTTAATTAAAAATTTACTAGATTGCTGACCCAATTTGATCGGCGGCAATGTATCGTCCACATTACGAATGGTTTGTTTGAAGTCATAGCCAAAGCTTCTTTATGTAAATATTATTATTATTATTATTATTATTATTATTATTATTATTATTATTCAGAAGATGAACCCTATTCATATGAAACAAGCCCACAGGGGCTATTGACTCGAAATTCAAGCTTTCAAAGAATATGGTGCTCATTAGGAAGTAAGAGAAGGTGAAAGGGGAATACAGAAAAAAAGAAATCTCACGTATTAAAAAGATTAATAGATAGATAAAATTGCATTAAAATGCAAAGAGAATAGCATTAGGGTAGTAATGCACTGCATCTTCGCTTGAACTTCTGAGGTTCCAATCGCACGTCCTCAGGGAGACTGTTCCAATGTCCAAGAGTGTGAGGGATAAAGGAATATGTGTCAGGGGAAGGTAAGTGACCTTTGAAATATTTTCTAGTCCAACTTGTGACCCGCCAAAATCACTTTCATGCATCATAATAAAGTTTTCATCTAACCTACCCATCTCACAGACTCATCATCAACATAGAGTTACGGGCTGCTCTAGGAGCAAGAGCCCGTGCTGGCACAAGGCCATCTAAATCTGAAACAACAACTACTCATGATGTGATCAAGTCCTCAGTTCCGTTATGATCAAGATCTAAAGGGAGACGACGAATCTTCGACATTTTGAACATTGACATTCATTTCTCCTGATTTTGTAAGTAGTTCGCGTTTGTGTTATTCTTCAGGCGTCACAGATTATAATATCCCTTTGTGAACCGCAACGCCGTTGCCAGCATAGATATAATCTAAAAAGACAAGTACTG
>NC_089796.1:9321801-9374301 GCF_040412425.1 Macrobrachium rosenbergii | reverse complement strand
ACTGGTCACTTTTTACCAGATACCTATGTAATTATAATAGCCACAATGCCCTCTTAACTTCTCGAATTCTTCGCGCCTTTTGGATATGCTTGTCAGTACAAAGCCTTAAGATCCAAGTGCAAGAAATTGAAGTGGTTGTGATAGTCCGGTAGCGGGAAACGAACCCCTGTTACCATAATCACAAGTAGGTCACGTTGCCGACCTGACCACGAGAAGGATAAAAGTCTATTGCCTCTCATACATACATACCTGTACATACATTCTCTCTTCACCGAAGTAGGTTACGCAAAATTTTGTTTACCCTTACTATGAAAATTACCACCATGATTCTCTTGATTGTGCTCTAACTACATTTCCCCATTCATGAGAAGACTTTAACTTTATCTCAACATTCAAAACTCCACAGATTTTTCTCTGGTCATCATAAGCGAATCTACATTATATGATCAAATCATCTTATTGCGTAGTGTGTGGACAGCACCTTAACAAACTTCATCAGAAGCTTCTGGAATCCTGGATTCCTGCAGTTGATGTTTTAGGACTTTTACAGGATATGGCGCTTAAAGACTAGATCCTGGCACTATTCTTTATCCTTATTCATGCCATCAGTGTTTATAAATTTACTAGCAGCAGATGTTATCGTTAAAGATGAACCATCTACCTTTTTCGTACGTATAGTGATGTTCTTGTCGACCAGATCTCTTTCCCTAATATTCAGTCTTCGCACATCATCATATGGAAATCTCTCTCTCTCTCTCTCTCTCTCTCTCTCTCTCTCTCTCTCTCTCTCTCTCTCTCTCTCTCTCTCTCTCTCTCTCATATATAACTCATGCTTGGGCTTTCTTTATCTTGCTGATGCTAGACAGTACACACTGTTGTTCGGTGTTTTGAAAACAAACATTTCTGTTTTGAGAGCTGGAAATCCATTCCATAAGTACTGGAGAATCAGAATTAGAAAATGCCACAGCTATTGAAAGGTCGTGCCATGAATACTGCCAAATCTGTGTTGGAAGCTGCATACGATCTGCAGATTTTGCACCCTTTTCATTTCTGCGTACAGAGTACATTTTTAATATCAGAGAACGAGAGAGGTAACTTGAAAATGTAACTTTGTCAGAAAATACTTTGAATTTTAAAAAACTCTGTACTGATATTAGTGACTTACACAGTCATACCAGAAGTTAACAATTGCAACATACACATACAGAGAGAGAGAGAGAGAGAGAGAGAGAGAGAGAGAGAGAGAGAGAGAGAGAGAGAGAGAGAGATATCATAACTTGTTTTAATTCTTAAGATATTTTAAAGGAGTTGTAGATACCCACACCCAATCACACCTGGATGGTAATCCTCGTACCTGAATACATTATGAATGGTTTCACACCCCTGCGAATTGAGGCTTACCTCGTCGAGGCCATCCCGTTTTGATGGTTTCCCTTCTGACAAAGAAAGAATAATTCTCGTCAAGTTTTCTCTCTTCTATTTACTTTCTCTCAATTCACCCTAACTGCCACCCAAATTAGTCATCTAACAACTTGGTGCGTGATTCACTCTTTAGGGCAACAGCGGCACACTGGATTTTCATGGAACGTGCCCACCTGACCCTCCTTTCCCCGCTTTAGAATCGAACACGTGTCGTCCGTTTGTGGGCTAAATGGGCTATCTTCCAAGCGAGAGAGAGAGAGAGAGAGAGAGAGAGAGAGAGAGAGAGAGAGAGAGAGAGAGAGAGAGAGAGAGAGAGAGTGTTCTTGTTTTTATTACTAAAGAATTTAGTAATAAAAAAAGAGAGAGAGAGAGAGAGAGAGAGAGAGAGAGAGAGAGAGAGAGAGAGAGAGAGAGAGACATCAATACCTGGAAATTGTGTTTTTTGTTGACTTGAACGCAATTCTCAGAGTCCAATCCTTTGTAATTCACGTCGACCGATCCACAAGGTTTTGCTCACAGATCGGGATGAAAGCTCGTTCTTTGCGTGCAAATGGAAGGGATGAAAAAGAAGGCGAAAAACGAAAGCATTAAAAGGACTCGCAAAAATCTCTTTCAACCTTTGAAAGAGAGAGAAAGCAAATGCTGGTTCCACGGTGCTCTCTCTTTCCTACTGGATTTCATGTTTACACAAACATGCGTGTTTGTTTGCCTGCCGATGTTTTTGTTTTCTGCACAGGTTTAGCTTTAATCGTGGTGGAATCATCTCTGTAGAAAACAACTGTTTGTTTTTGCCTGTCAGTAAAACGGTTTTTATTTTAATATTTAGTTTTCATCTTTATAGAATGATTTGTGAAGTCTTGAAGCGCCTCTGTTATTTTTTGCTGAATTCTTCTTGGCTTGTTATGTAAACGCGTTTGTAAACAAGAGTAAAAGCTTAAAGGCGTCAGTGATGTTTCGTTTTTAAAGTGGGAGGACCTTGAACTGAAGGAAGCAATATTTGTGGGGTGACTGAAATTTAACCTTTTTGTTATTGTGTGGGTGTGTGTGGACTGCGTCAAATTTTAATATATTATAATCTTCTAGCTCTTCAAACTTTCATTTCTCGTCTTGTTGGGTAAATGAATGATGCTTGAATTGAATTTTTAAAGTTGTGGTATTGTGCTGTCCTGCGGCTAAGTAAATTTCCTTCATATTGCTATTTTAACTTACCTTTTTATCGTGATTATGAACATGATAAAGTCTCCTTGAAAAGACCAGTTTGTTAAACACTTTTCAGTAATTCTTCTTGGTTATCTACACGTGTAAGCATCATTTGTATAAAATTACTGTCTCCCGCCACAGTCAGTGCTTGAATTTTCGTTATGGAGCATTTTCACTTTTGTCTTGCTTGGTTTGTAGAAAGGCTAATCCATATGTAGAAGAGTACTCACAAGAACGCGAGAACGTCCACAGTCGCCAAGAGACCGAACGAGAGTTGAGTCGCTTGTCGCTGAAATAATGAGAATCTGGTATGTAAATCTGTGCATGGTTTATACGCCAGTGCTTGGATACTAATAACTGCTTGCGAATATATTCGGTCGATGCAAGGTTACAGTAGGTACCACTTTCACCCTTTCAGTCTGTGAGTCAAGGATGAAACCAGTGTGAAGATGACATCCATAACTGCTAGCCACTTCATACAACTACGAGGATTGTTCATCAGTAATATGATAACCTTCATGTACGCACACTGCACCACTCACCAGCGGCCGTCAGACTTTCTCGTTTTATTGTACATCAGCAAACCCGTGATTTTCTAGCCTCCCTCTTTTCCTCCTAACACCTAAATAGATAGATAAATAGGTCATTTTATAGACCACTAACCTTGGCACAGTGAGATTTACATTAAATATCATTTGGTCCGAAATACAGTAACTTCAAACACTGAGTATACAACAATAAGTGCAATTCTTTAGCAGTACTGATCCAATTTGAAAATCGTCAGGTTATTTAGTTAGTTTACATGCAAGGCTTTGGGCAGGTCCGGGTGACACTCTTCACAGACGCCAATTAACAACTTTTATGCACTTCTTTCCTCTGGTAGTAAACTGGAGTGACATTAAAGGCAAAGGTATACGGTATTTTCGACGGGATGGCACTCAACCGCGAAATGAACTGAACGCCGATTGGCCGAAGAGGCTGGTCCCGATGTTACCAGTTAACAGCAGAGGAAATGTTTGTTAGCGCACTCAGCGGAACAAGTTCATCGCGTGATTTTCTGGCCGGATCTCAAAGGCTGGGAAGCCGTGATCGCTTGGGACCGCGGAGGATAATTACTCAATTAGAGGTTGGCAAAAGTTGAGGTTTCGAGTTGCACGCTTCTGATCTCTCCCAAGTGCGAAATGATGTAATGGCTGTGAGACGCGACTCTTGGGAGAGCAATTATTAAACAAACCGACCTAGCTTTCTCTCTCTCTCTCTCTCTCTCTCTCTCTCTCTCAGACTTCAGCGACCTCTTTAGCTCTGGAAAGAGACTGATTAACACTTGGAATAACAGAACAAGACTGGTCTAAATATAGCCAACTTTTTCTGGAACTGGAGATTTTGTCCAGGGCTTAATTCCAGAATCTAGATGTGTATCTCAGTGTTCAGGATATTATAATAATAATAATAATAATAATAATAATAATAATAATAATAATAATAATAATAATAATAATAATAATAATAATAATAATATTTTAAGGCGTGAGAGGGGTCGAAGTGTTTAATATACTCCAAGGTAATATCGGTTCTCCCCATTATTTATTTGCATGTTTCTCTATGTAAGGGAGGATGCTTCGTTATTCACAGTAACTGACGGAAAAGGGAAATCGTATAACGTGTAACCCCGTTCCCAGTCCATTTCTCTGTCAGATTTTGGCCTTTACGTAGTATTCGGCGGATGTAATATTCAACACGGTGATGCCAATTTTCCCCTCACAGAGGGAAAAGAGAAAAGGGTAGAAGTGAGAGAAGACTGTGGGAATTATCATTGCTATATGGTCATTGTCACTGCTGATGATGATGATGTTGCTGTCATTATCAGGTAAAATAACAGAGAGAACCATTTTGCATTAGGTATTTTTTACCTTTTTCATCTGTTCACTTTTATCACCTCCCACACAGATATCCACTTCCTGGATTAGACTTGGCCCAAATTTCCCTTCTCATTTGACCGAGCCTTATGAATCTAGAAGTGTATATCAAAGCTTTTATCAAAATACTTGGCAGTAATAATGTGATAATAATAATGATAAAGACAAAACTCCTCTTTGAGATCTGGACTGTTGACCAGTGATTTGCCAGGCCAATACAACATCCACTCAGCCGTAGAGGGAACGGAATAAGGGGAACCAGTATGCTACTGCATATACTTCGGAATCATAGTGGGCCTACTGAAGCTATATCTGTGGCCTAAGTGCTCCCCGCCATACCAGAAGTGAGTACAAATGCAATTCCCCTCCTCGAGATCAGTGAGGTGAATTATGCGTTAGAAGCAGGTAACTTCGACTAGAAACAGATGATAAAGACAGTCTTCGTCTTTGAAGAGCAGAGTGATTATGTTGTTGGCCTGGCAAATCACAGGTCATGGTTTAAATATTCAAAGAGGAGGTTTGTCTTCAACCACTGTCCAGTGATTTACCAGGCCAGCAGTATATTTACTCAGCTCCCAATGATTTTTTTTTTGTCTAAAGTTTAAAAAATCTTTCGAATGCCTTATAACGATGGGGAGAGTAAGAGGCAGAGTCAAGATGTATTCTAATATACTGATAAAAAATCTCTGATAGGTCAAGAACTCTTGCGAGCGGAAAAGTAGAATTTGACATTAGAAGAAAACGGAGGGACGTCTATATACAGTCATATGTGTTTTCTCACACCTGAAAAATGTTTAGCAATTCTATATACAAATTAGGAAGAGATTTCAAATACATATGGTTAGAAAGCTTGTAATGCCTCACATAAATCAGTAATTACAGTTCTGACAAAGTCGAAAAGTGCCTTCTGAAAAATGCATAAAAGATCGCTTGAATCAGGAGCGCTGGATCCGTGTTTCCTGAGAGTCCCGGTGCCTCATGTAGATCTTTGTTTTGAAGCGAGGATCACCTGAGGGTCCCGGTGCCTCATGTAGATCTTTGTTTTGAAGCGAGGATCACCTGAGGGTCCCGGTGCCTCATGTAGATCTTTGTTTTGAAGCGAGGATCACCTGAGGGTCCCGGTGCCTCATGTAGATTTTTGTTTTGAAGCGAGGATGGCCTGAGGCTCCCGGCGACAGCTCTGGACCTCACAGCCTCTCCAGCTTTCATTATCACTTATGATTCTCCTACAAATAAAGGGTGGGGACTATACATTTTTTCCTCCATTAGTCCTTCTCTCTGTCTGTCAGTGTCTGTCACACTTACCTTGTTATCAGAAATACTCCTGCACACATAAGGTTTTTCAGTCTGACTTAGTGCAGAGGTAGACCATCATGCATAGAAGTTGAGGAAGAGGGATCGTCTATCTGATCCATGCATCTGTCAGTGAGCATTTTCCGTTCATATACATTGTGTGAGAACTTTGCCGAAAAATGAATTATGGCTTTAGTCTCTATGCATTCAGTACTCAACTTTAACTTTCGCAATATACTTTGAGATGTAAGAGATAGAGACTTCAGTTACACCAATGAAGCCCTTTTCCAGATGACAGCGAGATTAGTAGCTTTGCAATCCTGACCATGACCATGGGTGTCGTACTAGAAATAGTTGCTGTCTGGGGTATTTGTGTTTCACAAAGGTGCCTTTTGAAGACAATGCCTGAAGTATAGACCTCCTCGAGGGCGGTAATGGTGTCTTCTCCCCCTTTCATCATTTAGAACTGTCTAAGAGAGGATTGGATTGGGGGTCAGTATAAGCCGTTTATTGCTTTAGAAATTCCCCCAAATCAAAGAAACTAGAAAGTAGAGCATTCCCACATCCGCCTGGGATTTACCCTGTTACTTTGGGTAGGCTAAGGAAAAACAAAACAGTCATGGATCCATTAGATATTTACAAACACCTGAGTGTTCGTGATTGAGTAGGCAAGCTAGCAAAGACGGTTACTGAAGAATACTCAGTAGACTGCTATGTACTCGCAGTTTACAAAATTCTTTATTTCGTTAGTTTTTTCACAGTCACCCTTTACAGTCTTTTTAAAAGAAAGTTTTACTGTGCATGGATTGACACTGTGATTTTAAGGCTGTTGGTATCATAATTGCCATGGTTTATTACTGAAAGAAATCATCCCCTATAACACATGGCTGGCTTCACTTTAAAGGTGATGCTTTGCAGCGTGGTCCTGTCAGCGTGAAATGAATTCCAGGTTATTCCCTTCACGTTTTTCTGCTTGCTCAGAAGTTGGTTCGTTGGACTCACTGAGTAACATTTGTAAAACCAGAAGCCACTGCTGTATACAGTTCCGCAGTGCCGAGAATCTGTGGTGGAAGAAGAAGAGGATCGTAAGACTAAAATCGGGAAATACCAAATTTTTATGACTTGGGAAAATAAGTTGCATTACTGGCTGAAGTTAAGATGTAATTTGCATGAGCAAAGAAAAATTTAAGTTGTGAAAAACGAAAAATCAGGTTGGCCTGAGGTGTAGGAATGAAGAAAAAATATGGTGTATAAGAGTAAATGAAATGGAAATAAGGTTTATAAGAAGGAAAATATGAATTACTAAATGGCTATATCGAGCATTACTGCTCACAGTGTGTGCCCAACTCTTACATCTCTGCTGGATCGCTTGGTTGCATATGGATAATTTTCACAAATCACTAACTGTCACACCGAATCTTTTAGCCCAATCAAACGCACAGACATACAAACAAACACACACACACACATCCCAAGCTGGAGCCATCACCTTTAGTGGCAAGATAAATCCTCACTCACGCTGTGTACTGTAGGCATTACCTAAAATTCTTTGCAGCGTCCCTTCGGCCCCCAGCTGCAGCCCCCTTTTATTTCTTTTACTGTAACTCCGTTCATATTCGCTTTCTTCCATCTTACTTTCCACCCTCTCCTAACAATTGTTTCATAGTGCAACTGCGAGGTTTTCCTACTGTTAAACTTTTCAAACCTTTTTACTCTCAATTTCCCTTTCAGCGCTGAATGACCTCATAGGTGAAAGCGCTTGGCCTTTGGTCTAAATTTTAATATCCATTCCATTCCAAGATAAATCCCACTTACTGTATGGCCAACCCTTGTGCACCTTCTTAAAAGAACTCACTGAGCTTTCTTTGTCACAGCATGAAAAAGATCCTTACGATACACAAATATCATTTACAACATAAGTAGGAAAAGACTACATTAGATGGCATTTTTAAAAGAATGGATGACAGTCCAGTTCCAAAGAAATTATGGCATAAAGACCTCTTCTGGGCTAAATCGACCCTAGTCATATCTGTGGCAGTGGAAAACAAATGATTGAGAATCAAGTACCCAGAACTGAAGTCTCTGGAGACGGAGTGTAAGAGAGGTTCATTAAATTTGTGAAGAGCAGTAATGCTCAAGGGAACCATTATACTGAGGTCAAGGGAAATGGCATGGGGCTAGTAATGTAATCCCTGAAGACTTCCTGAGAAACTCGACTTCAGTACCATATAATATACAGTATAGGATGTATATATATATATATATATATATATATATATATATATATATATATTTATATATATATATATATATATATATATATATATATATTTATATATATATATATATATATATATATATATATATATTTATATATATATATATTATATATATATATATATATATATATATATATATATATATATATATATATATATATATATATATATATATTCTTACAGGTGTCGGCCAGGGAAAATGGTTACTAGCTTTTTGCTTAAACCCTAACGAACACTTGGGCCTACATTTGTCTGCAGTGCTTAAGAGGAAGTTGGAACTGCGCTATCACCTGTCTCATTAGCAATGCAAAGTGTCCTTCCCTCGGGCTACCATTTTCCCTCCACAGGAAAAATGTTTTTCGTGAGTGTGTATAGGCCTAGGTATGTTACAAGTGTTGCCTTGACAAAATCTAAAGGTATCCCTGCCAGAGGGAAGCATAGTGGATATTATATTCGAATAGAATTCTTTAAGATCTCTCCTGTGGTGGTCATTTCTACATTCTGGGTTAGTGCAAAGTAATGCGTCTGCTGGGTGAACTATTGACAGCAACCTATTTTTTGTGGTCATCCTAAAGGATCTGATTTTCTGGTGGTTTTTAGAATCCCAGTTAATATGTAAAGTAATCCCTCAATTATCTGGATTGCCATTATCCAAAACTTGACATTATCTGACACACCCGGACCAGCGATCAAGGCCCCAAGGATATATATCAATTTTTAAAAATTTGAAAAAACTGCCCTCCCATGGTTTGAAATTTTGTTCAGCCTCAAGAAAATGTTGGTAACACTGCCTACACTTAGGCTGACTGGGAAAGGGTTTTGGGGGTCGGGGAGGCCTTGAGAGGTTTCCATGGTGGTGGGGAAGTGGTTGGTCGGATGGCTTGGTGCCATCAGAGAGGAGGGGCAGTAAGGCAGGGAAGAGGAAGGCTCAGAGCTGTTGTTTTGGAAGGTGGGTGGAGCTGGTGAGCAGTTTCTGTGGCTGGGAGGGAGAGGGAATGCAGTTTTAGATGGTGAAGAGCTAGGTAGACCTGACTTGATACAGGTTATTTGGTTTCGTGTTTTTATGTTTATGATAACAGTAATTCGCATTTTATTTAAAGACGTACAACATTAATTGAGGTATCTTTACATCAAAGTCTAAGTACAGTAACACGCACACACTCCATTTTTTATTTATATTTTATGCTACAGAGTTCTTGTTTATATCTTCCTGCATTTTCTCATTTTTTGTTCTTTCATGCCAAAATATAAATGCAATCATGTCAATAGGGTATAAGAGAGAGAAAGGAATAAAAAGGAAAGTGGCAACCCGTGTACACACTAATTCTGTAGCCTGGGTAAACTTGCTACAGCCTGTTGATTTTGTGTTGCCTATGTATGAAATTCTGATTTGAAATATTTTTATGATGATTAGAGATGAAACATCAACAGTAATAAAATATTTTCTTGTGTACTGTTATAATATGTTTGATAATCATACTTAGAGTCAACTAAACTTGTAATGAAAAATGATACAGTAAATCAGGCAAAGCAAAAAATAAATTAACATGTACCTACGTATGCATGCACTCATTTGATAGTTTCGTGAACTTCCTGGAGTTTGTGCAGTTTCGTGTTTTTATGTTTATGGCACAGTAATTGATATTTCATTAAATTATATTTACAGTACTAATACACAGGAGAGAGAGAGAGAGAGAGAGAGAGAGAGAGAGAGAGAGAGAGAAAAGGGGTCAGTAAGTGTAGCATTAAGACGAGAGAGAGAGAGAACTGGTCAGTAACCGTAACGTAAAGAGAGAGAGAGAGAGAGAGGGAGAGAGAGAAAAGGGGTCAGTAAGTGTAGCATTAAGACGAGAGAGAGAGAACTGGTCAGTAACCGTAACGTAAAGAGAGAGAGAGAGAGAGAGATTAGAGAAAAGGGGTCAATAAGAGCATTAAGAGAGAGAGAGAACTGGTCAGGTAACGTAAAGAGAGAGAGAGAGAGAGAGAGAGAGAGAGAGAGAGAGAGAGAGAGAGAGAGAGAAAATGGGTCAATAAGTGTAGCATTAAGACGAGAGAGAGAACTGGTCAGTAAACCAAAGTAGAGAGAGAAGAGAGAGAGAGAGAGAGAGAGAGAGAGAGAGAGAGAAATGGGATCAGTAAGTGTAGCATTAAGACGAGAGAGAGAGAACTGGTCAGTAACCGTAACGTAAAGAGAGAGAGAGAGAGAGAGAGAGAGAGAGAGAGAGAGAGAGAGAGAGAGAGAGAAAAGGGGTCAATAAGTGTAGCATTAAGACGAGAGAGAGAGAACTGGTCAGTAACCATAACGTAAAGAGAGAGAGAGAGAGAGAGAGAGAGAGAGAGAGAGAGAGAGAGAGAGGGAGAGAGAGAAAACGAGGTATGTTTATGTTAAAGCCTGTGAGAGAGGTGCAAAATAATGAGCAGGAAGACAAGTGCAGCTGGTTTACTGATTTTTTTTTTATTAAGCTGGCCTTATGCCAGCACGGGCTCTTGCTCATAGAGCAGCCCGTAAGTGGTTTATTGATGAAAGCGAGCTGCTTATAAAGCGGGATGCGGATGTCTGCATAGTTCGCAGAGACTGCTGGTACAAAGATTTACAAGTGACCTGAGGTCAAACTAATTTCTTACAAAAACAGGACAGGTTCATACAGGAAACATAGTGATCAATAATGTCTGACCCATAACATAAATAACTCGTTACTTGTACATGAAGCATGATTGTTTAGAAAGACAACATATACAGTTTACAATTATGATGATAAATATATATTCCGATCAACCTTAGGTCGATGTGAAGTCACCACAGAAAACGGGATGGTCTCTACAGAGAACGCGTTGAACGGGGACTTTACAAGCCTAATACAGTGACACACAGTTTTGCACTATTTTGTTTATATGTAAAGCTACAGTATTCTCGTTAGATTTTCGCTGTATTTTCTTATTTTTAAAATTTTTGTTTTAAAACCAACGGATAACAATTGCATGTATAGGGTACGTGCGTATGCACACACTCATTCCATGCCGTCGGTGAACTTGACATAGCCTGTTTGGTTTTGTCTTGCCTACATATGAAACTCTTGTTTTGAACATTTTTATGGTGATTAGAGATGAAATATCAACAGTGGTAAAATATTCTCTTGTTTACTGTTACAGTATGTGTGATAGTCAACTAAACTTGCAACAAAAAACGGTACAGTAAATCAAGCAAAGAAAAAAAAAAATGATAACACATATGTAAGTATGTACACACTCTCATTTGATGGCATCGTGAACTTCATGGAGTTTTATTTTCGTGTTTTAAAGGATATCTACAGTACTGAGAGAGAGAGAGAGAGAAGGGGGGAACTGAGATATGTTTACATCGGTAAACAAACGAATCTGGAAATAGCTGTTGTGTGATTTTGAGGGATTTTACTTCAACATAAAGTATGTTAGTTTACCTTTGTATATCCATTTTACATTTGTGTACAAAAATAAAAATAATAATCCCATTAATACATTAGTTTCTTTTATCAAGTAAAAACTACTTTCCTTATTCTTTTAGTAGTAGGCTCAATCTGCTGATTCTGAATGTAAACATTACAAATAGTGGGGCACTCTTTTTTATTTTATATAATACAAAGATAAGATGTGAGTATAATAATACAGTATAAATGGATTATGTAAGTAAAATAACAGTTTCATTACAATTACCTTTATCTTAAATACAGTCGTATTAGCCATTTTTTACTTTTGCAAATGGATGCCGTGAGTGTGTAAAGTCCCCGCTAAATGGGTTTTCTGTGAAGAACCTCCCATTTTCTACGGTGCCTTTTCGCCTGACCCTAGGTCAGGATAATCAGCCTTAATTTTACTATATGTAATTGTACATTCATTACCTATCCATTTTTGTCTTTGTATATTGTGTATGTGGCATAGTATCTCTGCATTTAATCTGCTGTTTTTATTGTCACGTTATCTGTATGTACCTGTCTTATTTTGCATATTGAATGGTTGATCTCGGGTCACTTGTATGTCTTTGTATGTCTTCGTAATGACGTCTGCACAAAGAACACCTGTGGCACATCCGGAAGGTCCTACAGCGCCTGCAGGAGAACGGCCTCGTTGTCAGGTTCGACAAGTTCACCTTCGGCGTCCAAAGAGTCGACTTCCTTGGCCATGAGATATCCCTGGGAGGCGTCCGCCCACTTGCATCGAAGGTTGAGGCCGTTATCCGGTTCCCCACCCCTACCTCCGTCAGGGGCGTACAAGAATTCCTTGGGATGGTCAACTACTACAGGAGGTTCATCCCTGGGGTCGCGCACACCATGGCCCCCATGACGGACATCCTGAAGGGCCATCCGAAGTCCTTAGTGTGGGGCCCCAACCAGCAGCGGGCCTTCTCCCTGACGAAGGCTGCCCTCGTCAAGGCAACAGCCTTGGCCCACCAGGACCCCAACGCCCCCCTCCAGCTAACAACGGACGCCAGCAACGTCGCCTGTGGGGCTGTCCTGGAGCAGGTCGTCAACGGAGCCCCTCAGCCCATCGCCTTCTTCAGCAGGAAGCTCAACCCCACCGAGTCCCGCTACAGCACCTTCGACAGGGAACTCTTCGTGGTGTACCAGGCGGTATGCCACTTCAAGTTCCTCCTGGAGGGTACGCCCTTCACAGTTTGGATGGGCCACCATATGCTGGTCCACGCCTTCACCAAGATGGGGAATGCATGGTCCTCCAGGCAGCAGCGGCACCTCGCGGCCATCACAGGAGTTCACCTGCACCATCAAATACCTCCCTGGCAGGAAGAACCCTGTAGCGGATGCCCTCTCGAGAATTAAACTCAACGCGGTGCAGCTCGGGATCGACTACGAGGACCTCACCCACGGAACAGGCCACCGACCCAGAGATTCCAGCTTACCGCACTGCCATCACGTCGCTGAAGTGGAAGGACGTGCCCCTCACCCCTGGAGGGCCAACACTGCTGAGCGACGTAAGCACTGGCCAGCCCTGCCCACTGGTGCCCGCCTCCCGCTGACGTCTGGTTTTCAACATCATCCATGGACTGTCCCACCCCTCCGGCAGGACGACAGCCAAGCTGCTGGCAGAGAAGTTCGTCTGGCACGACATACGGAAGGACGCAACGGCCTGGGCGAGGCTGTGCATTCAGTACCAGACCAGCAAAGTGGAGCGTCACACCGAGTCGGGGGTGGGCGACTTTCCTCAGCCAGGAGGATGGTTTGGGCACATCCACGTCGACGTTGTGGGTCCTCTTCCCCCATCAGGAGGAGCCAGATACCTTCTGACAGTCGTCAACCGCTCCACCATGTTGCCCGAGGCGACTCCCATGGAAGAAGCCACCCCCAGTGCATGTGCCAAGGCCTTCCTCTCCAGCTGGCTCAGCCGGTTCGGTGTCACGGACAACATAACTACGGACAGGGGCCCAGCTTTCCTGTCCGAGCTGTGGACCGCCCTGGCACGCCTGCTGGGGACCACTCACCACAGCACCACCGTCTATAACCCCGCAGCCAACAGATTGGTGGAAAGGTTTCACGGGTCCCTGAAGGCGTTCCTCATGGCTCGTTGCACCGCCGACAATTGGAAGTACCAGCTGCCCTGGGTCCTCCTCAGGTTGAGGACCGCCCCCAGAGCCAACGGCGACCCGTCTGCAGCATAAAAAGTCTACTGGGAGTCCCTCGTTGTCCAGGGCGAACTCATCACGCAGGACTGGGACAACCTAACAGCACAGAGGCTCCGCGACAGGGTCGAAAAGTTCGCCCCCCACCAGCGGACGTATACCAACAGGACGTCCCCCTTCATGCCTCCCAGTCTGTCCTCCACCACCTACGTCTTTGTCAGGAACGACGCCGTCTGCCCGCCCTTAACCAGGCCCTACAGGGGGCCTTTCCTCGTGCTGGAGAGAAACAAAAAGGCATTCTGGGTGGCCATCCACGGGAAGGACGACTGGGTGTCGATAGACCGCCTCAAGCCCGCAATCCTGGAGGAGGACATTGGTGGCACTCGCCAGAGCCCCCCACAGGAGACGTCGCCCCCTCAGTCCACCCTGCCCACAAGAAAGTTGTGTGGGCGCCCCTGGAAGGACCTGGGCCCAGGCAGGGGAACAACCAACCACTCCCACACGCAACACACCGGAGTCGAACGCACCCCTCAGCTTGACGTCAGGAAGCCGCGGCCCTCTCCGCCACCCCAGCAGATACTTACCTTGATCAGACATTACCTATGTCTTGAGGGGGGAGGGGAGTATTGTAAAGCCCCCGCTAAATGGGTTTTCTGTGAAGAACCTCCCGTTTTCTACGGTGCCTTTTCGCCTGACCCTAGATCAGGATAATCAGCCCTATTTTTACTATGTAATTGTACATTCATTACCTATCCATTTTTGTCTGCGTATATTGTGTATGTGGCAGAGTATCCTTGTATTTAATCTACTGTTTTTAGTGTCACATTGCCTGTATGTACCTGTCTTATTTTGCATATTGAATGATTGACCTCGGGTCACTTGTATGTCACTTGAATGTCTTTGTGTTTTCATACTGACGTCCGGACACAGCTTTATAAGTGGGATGCTTCCTCAATAAACTAGCAGTACTCATCTACCTGCTCTTTCTTTCGCACCCTCTCACAAGTGTACTTCTGGGCTAGCCTAGGTCTGTAGCTCACACATAACCACACATTTTTATCTCAAATATGGTAATACAACATGGTAACAACTGATGAAGAAGTTACTGTATAAAGATACTTAAAAGGTCATAAAACCATGGTAAGATGCAGGTAAGCGCAGGTAGGTTTGCCCACAGCCTACCTTGGTTTTATGACCTTTAATTTCTTTTTATACAGTAACTTCCTTATCAGTTGTTACCATGTTGTATTACCATATTTGAGATAAAAATGTGCAATTATGTGTGAACTATAGACCTAGGCTAGCCCACATGTACACTCACAGCATCCATTTGCAAAAGTCAAAAATGGCTGTTACGACTGTATTTAAGATCAAGATAATGGTAATGAAGCTGTTATTTTACCTACATAAACCATTTATACTGTGTCATTTACTAGGGAGAGAAAATGGAGATGCATGTATTTCAAAGTATATTTATGCAATATATTTTGTTACATATATGGGAAAAAATGGTAGATAATTGCCTTTGGCATAAAGTTATCAGTTTAAAGCATGATGGTTGTTGTTTATAAGCATGCTGAGTATTTACAGTTATGTGGTGTTACCAAGGTTAGGTGAGGAAGGGTACAGAATCGCCCTTGAATACCCCTAGAATTTTTTACTTGCCGTTATTTGGATTTTGCCCTTATCCGACGGACCCTTGGCTCTATTAATCCGGATAATTGAAGGATTACTGTCGATTATTAAAAAAAACAAGGAGAATTGTACAGTATTAGGGTAGTAATGCATTGCACCTGGGCTTGAACTTCTCATGTTCCAGTTGCACAACATCCTCAGACAGTCTGTTCCACAGTCCACTGTCTAATGGTGGGAGGAATAAAGGACCCCTGGAACTGGGAAGTTTGACGGCAAAGTGCATTCACTGCATACTGATGCTGCTCTCTGAAGGAAAAGTTTCACATTCAAAGTTCACAACATCAGCTGCTTTTTTACCAGCCAAGAAAGCTCATGAGTTGCATGTTGAACTCCCCTTCCCATCTATATATACACTGCGCCATGCACGATTCCATCACTATACTGTCATTCTCCATTTTCTCCGCAAGACCAAACCACCTTGAAACCTTCAGAAACTTCAACATGGGGAAGGTTTTAACTCACCATCAATATCGTTATCTCTGTCGGGAGTGGAGAAGAGCATGTTATCATGATTCTTGAGGGAGTCTCCAGCAGTCCCGGATACTGTTCCCAGTCGGAGGCTGTACTCGTGGTCTCTGTCGGCGACATGGAAGGAGCTGTACTCAGCGTACCTGGACTCCCCGTCCCAGTCGGTCATGTCCACCCGGAGCACTTGGGTTGCTCCATTCGTGAGGGCATGGAGCACGTCGTTACCTGTCGATAGAAGCTTGCTTATGATATACTTATATCTGTTTATTTATTTACCTTTTGTTTTTATGAATTTATATATATACCCGTTATTATATCTATGCTTTCAATATATGTTTCTTTCTTCAGGTTAGTTCATTTCTATACCTATTATTAATTATGCCTTAATATAGTACATTTCTATTTGGGCTCTGCTTTTCTACAGTATTTTATACAGATATGAGGTTTCTATCCAACTGAAGCCTGCTTTGAAACTGACGATCTCTTTTAGCTTGTACTACAATGTATGAGCACAATGATAATAATATGAATAATGATAATGTATTCTGGTATTGGGTATCATTGGACTTTGAACTGAGCATGTTATCAATTAAAATGGAATTAAATTTTTTTTTTGGTGATGGGTCTCATGGTAACTCGGTTCACCTCGAAATAAATACATTAATATATTTCTGGTGATAAATGAATATCTGCATTTATGTTTACGGGTAAAAAGCTGTATTTGGAAATAATATGAGCAAACCATAAAATGGTAGCTTTCGACTATAGGCACTGTGGATGCTGAGTCTTCTTCGTGCATCCCATTACAGGTCGAGGTGGCACTTGTCACAGAAATAACAGTTGGAGGACATTTGCCATATCTGAATCGCCTGATCAAATTATGCAGTAACTTAGCGAACGTGAGACAACAGCCAATACAAGACCGCCAGTTCACAGTTGATTTCTATTTGATGAGTTTTATGAGACGCTGTACAACATTACATAATAATTTTATTTTTACCTACATACATATTTCGTCCTTTCCTATGAAAACAATAAAATGAAGCAAGAACGTAAAGGAGTGGGAGTTAATCCACAAAGCATCTTTGAAGGCCTGGTTACTGGAGTAAGGCAAGGAGAAGCAAGGAAACATTTCCAAAGCTTAACAGACAAGGAAAAAATGAGTCTTTCCAGCTGTCTCTTAAGAGTGAGAAGTTTGTAGGAACCAAGGAGGACAAAATGAAAGAAAATTCTAAGTTGTTCATCATTAAAAATAGACAAATATTTCCAGTAAAACCTTGCCTATTGATTATTTAAAACAAAAGAGTGTAGGAACTTAGAAAAGCCTCACCTATCCAGTACTCTGTGTCTGGACTGCCAAATCCAATTCTGTAATCGCGCCATCCTCTGTTGAAGTTCACCTGGGTATCAAGAGGTCTTCGAAGAAGGACAACGGTCCATCCGCCATCGTCGACTTCTTTCTCGCCCATGTCACACCAGACATCGACCCCTTCGCCTGCAATTCCACATCTGGCATAAAAAAGCAAATTTTATTTTATATATACATATGTATAACTGAATCACGAAAATATGGAACGTGATGAATATATAAACAAAGATAAAATCCACGAAGGAAAGGGAAACACTAGAGTGCTACGAGACCTTTCGACTGTCTGTCGTCCTTTACTTAGTCGACTGCTAAGTAAAGGACGACAGACAGTCGAAAGGCCTCGCAGCACTCCAGTGTTTCCCTTTCCTTCGTGGACTTTTTCTTTATTTATTTTATTTATTTATACATACATACATACATACATATATATATGTATATGTATACACACACATACATACACACATACATACTTACAGAAGCTCCTCTACTTATGAACTTTCAAGTTACGAACTTTCAGAGATACGAACAACCTTGATTGTAAATTAAAATTTGTTCAGAGGCTCCGTCTGCCATCCTTAAGTTAATTGCCCGCCACGGTCTTTTACAGTCTTTGCCGCTGAACAGCGCTGTAGCTGATGCTAATACGCCAGTACTCCATCCTAGACTCTTGATCCTATACAAGTGGGTAAGACGTCATCTCTTGTGCTCCGATTAATTCTTGTGATTTTATCGTGAAATACAAAGTCCATCCTTTATCTATCATGGCTAATGGCAAGCGTAAAATAAGAGAAGATATTGGCGGTGGTAAAAGGCAGCAAGCTATCCCAATGGAAACAAAAGTGGCAATTATAAAGAAATTAGAAAGTGGTGAAAAATGGGTTCAGGTAGCTCGCCATTATATTATGAATATCTTGACTATAGGCACAATTTTTAACAACAAAGATATAATCATGGAACACGTGAAAAGTGCCGTGCCAATGCAGTCAACAATTATAAGTAAAGAGTAGGTGGAGGGATGCTAGAAGAAATGGAAAAACTTTTGGGTATCTGGATGGAACGCCGGAGACAAAGCCCTTCAAGCTGATTGAGGAAAAAGGCTAAAAGCTTTTCAGTTATTTGAAGGCTAAGGCTGGCAAAGGCGCTGCAGATAAAACATTTACTGCAATTCATGGACGGTTTCATTGCTTCAAAAAATGCGCCAATTTCCATCAAGTGTCCGTTACTTGTGAGGCAGCGAGCGCCGACAAAAGAGCAGCCGAAAAATGTTCCAAGATACTCAAGGAAATCATTGATAAGGAAGGTTATACCCCTCAGCAAATTTTTCATACTGACGAGAGAGGCCTTTTCTGGAAAAAATCTAGAAAAACGTACATCAGCGGTGAAGAGAAGAGAAAGCCAGGCTTTAAGGTGGCGAAGGATATTCTAACTTTACTCTTCTTCTTCTTTTAACATGCTTCTTTTATGGGGTGAGCACGATGCCTTCTTTGAAGGACTTTGATTTGGCTTTGGGGTAACCAGTGCATCGAGAGACTTGAAGTTAAAACCTCTTCTCGTGTGTTGCGCTGTATTTCTATCATAATTTACTCTATATTTAGGTTTTATGTATCATTCGTATTAGTAAACTACTGTACTTAAGGACTTTCCGAACGTCAAATTGTAATTACCAACAAATCAAGATGTGAAGAGCCGTTCGGAATGTAACTAGTTCATAAGTGTGGGAGCGTCATATATATATATATATATATATATATATATATATATATATATATATATTATATATATATATATATATATATATATATATATATATATACATATACATATACACATACATACATACATACATACATACATACATACATATATATATATATATATATATATATATATATATATATATATTATATATAATTATATATACATATATATATATACTATATATATATGTATATATATATATACATTATATAATATATATATATATATATATATATATACATAGTATATATATGTTATATATATACATATATATGCAACAAACTGTATATAAGACATTGTCTGCTTAATTATATATATATATATATATATATATATATATATATATATATGTAATTATACATATATATACACATATATATAATGTATATGTATATAGGCCTATGTTATATATATATATATATATATATTATATATGCAGCAAACTTTTGTAAGACATTGGTCTGCTTAAGTTATTTGCTAACGCTAAACTTATGTTATCCATGGCATCTATGTATCACAAACACACACACACATACACATACACGCACACACACATGTATGTATTTATATATGTATATAGATATGCACATATACATAATATAACTTCTCTGGTGCATGATTTGATATTTTTCATAACCACTAGGAAAATTAAAGAATAGGTGTAAGTACTAACGGATTTCTACTTTATTTCTAAGCCTTGATGCCTTTGTTAATGACTTAGAAATAGAATAGACAAGCTGTCAGGACTTTCAACCAGATTTTAATTTTTATAGTAGTTATGATTATATATATATATATATATATATATATATATATATATATATATATATATATATATATATATATATACTGTATATGTCTCATTCAAGTTAGTTTCCTACATGCAGGTAAAACGTGGCTAATTTAGTACTCGAGTTTTACTTCGTTCTTGTAATTTTAAATTTTTTATTGATTTTTACAGTATAAAAACGGAAAAAAAGAATTTCTTGTCCTACTCACGTTTGAGGATAAATTGTGTAGATTCCACTTTCGTTTCTTCCCGATCGGAGGAGGTCGTAGCAATCCCGAGGCCTTTTGGTGAGAAAAACGAAATAGAGAGAGAATGTTATTAGCTGAATGTTTGCCAAAATGCAATAATTTTTCTAAACTTCTTTAAATTGTTGATGTTTCCTCTAAAAAATGATGGTTCTAGCGTTTCGCTATATTTCTCTCGGTCTCTGCTCTTATATAAAATAAATAGTATTAAATTTCATCGGATGGTGACATCTTCGTATTCTTTATTTGATATATCTATTGAAAAACATTTGTGCAGTTATTTCATCATAAGATTGTAGAAACTAACATCAGCCATTCTTAAGCCTGATAAAGCTTCAAGGGAATTGTTCCTATAACCTCTCCTTCCTCAAGAGACGATTCACAGCCTCCTCCTCGGTAATGCACCGAACTGTATCCAGTTCTTTCCTTTCCTATTTTTCCTTCAGACTTCTGCTACTCTGTCAGTCCTGGTTAGTTAAGCTCAGTCACTTGGACTTTTTATTTTTTGTTTATCTGTGCTGGATAAGACCATTTACTATGAGTTTTTGGTCTTCTCCCTCAAGTTTTCCGTATTAAAAAGCTTGAGTTAGGAAAGGGTTTTCAGCTGAACTTTTCATTCTTCCCCTGTTTTCACATTCACCAAGGAGGCAACGATTTTGGTGAGGTTTGTTTGTTTGTCAACTGAATGAAGCAAAACGTTACATAGAAATTTTTAGGAAAACTTTCACTCAAAATGGGTCATATGTTTCCAACTAGTGATTCGATATTTGGAGAGATACGAGTGTGTTTTTCAGGGAGAGGAACTATAGGGTGTCTTAGCTAAGCCTTTTGTGGAGCGTTCCAGGCCAAGAAACTAAACCTTACGCATCCTTTTCTAAATTTAGTTACCCAGTCTAGTAATTACAGTAATCGTGATTGTCAACAAGTGATTAGATTTTGAGAGAGGAATGTAACCATTTGGGAGCAGGGGCCTTTTTGGGGGATGGCAGAGATTTGCACTTCTTCTCTGCTCCTTGTAAAGCCATTTTCCGAAATCTGTTTTTCTTCCTTGTTTTCGTATTTACCCTTTGACCTGGTATGAGTGAGGCCATTCTCTTACCCTTGTTTTCGCGTCAGCAGAGAAGAAGAAGCAGAAGAAAAACATCCGTAGCCATACCTGGTATCGAGGTCTCCCCGTGTTTCCAGCCCTCTTCCGGACGTAGCCACTGGGACTTCGAAGGGCCTGGGTGACCTGTTGCGACAGATTGGCAGCTGGTTCTTCACCTCTTCCTGAAGCTGCTGCATCTGAGCTGACAGCTGATCTTTCACCTGTCTGGTTTCTTCCTGAAGCAGCTGCACCTGATCTGCCACGCTACTGTTAATCTCCTGCTGGTGGGAAGTGGACGAACTATTTTCTTGGCCTTCCTTCATCTGGGAAATTTCTGCCTCTAAACTGAGCACTTTTCTCCTCAGCTCCGTCAGTTCGCTCTCAATTCTGCGCAGGGCTGATTCTGCGCAAGATAGAGGTTGATTGAGTCTGATTATGAGGAAAAAGATGATGTCACGTGAATGATGGATGAGGGCAGAATGGCCCTAGCTTTGAAAGTTACGTAGCAACTATATATTTTTTATATACGGTGTTTTTTTTTTTGTATATTTTTGGCTCTCCATATTTCGAAATTCTTACTGTGGGATCTTCGCCGCATGTTATGATTGGAAGACTATACAAGATGGATTAAAACTCGATTGTAAAATTAAAATTTTGAGTTTTATGTTCTAATCTGTAAATGGTTAATCGTAAGCTTTCATTACTCGGGTCTGTTTTGGGTATGGCAGGGTATTTCGGTATGAGACAGATGTGGGAGGAACAGTGTTTTGCTTTTTCCCTGTTGCAGGTGTGATACAGCAAGACTGGGTTGAAAATGTGTGAGAAGGTGAGGAGAACACACATCACGTATGCTGGGGAGAGGTCAGCAAAATTCATACCAAACGCACAAAAGAATGGAAGCGACAGATTATGAATCTGATTTGTGACTTTCTTTGGAAACAAAATGTGTTGTAATAATTGCCTCCTTTTTTTTAAGATTTCTCTTTTTTTATGAAAGCGTGGGAATGCTAACATGCAACGCCTGTTTGAGATTGCCAGGGGATATTTGATAAATCTGTTAACGAATAGTGTGAAGTATAAAAAAAAAAAGCCTTAAACGCGAAAGAATGGAATGGAATGTAAAATTTCGGCCACGGCCAAGCGCTGGGACCTATGAGGTCATTTAGCTCTGAAAGGGAATTTGAGAGCAAAAAGCTTTTAAAGGTGCAACAGGAGGAAAATCTCGCAGTTGCTCTATACAACAATTGTTAGGAGGGGGGGGGGAGTAAGATGGATGGCAGAGAATATGAATGGAGATACAGTAAAAGGAATGAGAGGGGTAGCAGCCAAGGGCCGAAGGGACGCTGCAAAAGGACTTAAGTATTGCCTACAGCGCACTGCGTGAGGTGTACTGCCGGCACCGCCCCCTTACGGGTTAAACACGAAAGAATTTTGTTCATTGATGGATTTTGATCTAGTGGTAAAGGATTTAGGGTGGAAATAGTACAAGACATCCAATTCGAAGTGTTTGTGACTTAATAATTAACTTTATAGGCGCAAGCACCAGGCACTTCAAAATTTTCGATCTGTGAGAATGGGAATTTTAACTGGAGATAAACGTTTCCATTCATCTGTCATAACTTTTACTATATCTTATTTACCGGCTTATATATATATATGTGTCTATATGTGTATATGTATGTATATATAATATATATATGTATATATATAATATATATATATGTATATATATATAATATATATATGTATATATATATTATATATAATATATATATATATAATATATATATGTATATATATATATATATATATATATATATATATATATATATATATATATATATAATATATTTTTTTTATCTCTCATTATTTGTTATTGTCGTCAGTGTTTTACGGTACTTGAGGAAGAACAGTAACTACTGATGAAAATAAAAGGTAAACAAGATAATAATAATAATAATAATGATGATAATAATAATAATAATAATAATAATACCATTAAGGACTACTGGCTATATTTTCAGCGTGCACAGGTCCTATTCCCAATTTGCTAACAACAGTTTATTGTGGAAATTTTGGGATATTAATACTTTTAATATTTATATTGAAAGAAAAAATATTTACTTTCTATTGGAAACATTAATTACCTTCAAAATGACACGGAAGATAAATAACGGATTTGAATTCCTTTTATTCAAAGGCCAGAATCTTGGTGTAGGGTGTTTTTTGTCTTCTGAAAGTAGTGGGGTTGGGTGTTTTTCGTTTTTTCAGGGCAGTGGGGTTTGGTGTTTTATCCTAAAGTTGGTGGTGTTGGGTGTTTTTTGTCCTCTCAAAGGAATGGGGTTGGGTGTTTTTCGTTTTCTGAAGGCAGTGGGGTTGGGTGTTTTATCCTAAAAGCAGTGGTGTTGGGTGTTTTTTGTTTTCTCAAAGTAGTGGGGTTGGGTGTTTTTTGTCTTCTCAAAGTAGTGGGGTTGGGGGTTTTTCGTTTTCTCAGGGCAGTGGGGTTGGGTGTTTTATCCTAAAAGCAGTGGAGTTGGGTGTTTTTTGTTTTCTCAAAGTAGTGGGGTTGGGTGTTTAACCTGGCACTCAACCCTCCTCCAGGCTTGAGCAAAAGTTACTTATTTTTAATTTCGATTCCTTAACACGTCAAACATCGTCTGAAGCTAGATCGCCCTCTTTTATCCCGGCTAAATTGAAGGACTCCCACTCTCAGTTACAATTCCTTACCATCTAGAGCAGCGTCGGACGATCCTGCCTCGGGTTGGGCCGTCGTTCCTAAGCCGGAGTTCTTCAGGATGACCTCAGCGCTGGTGATCAGCTGTTGCAGGACCTCGATCGGCAAAGTATGCACTACGCAGTCGTTTTCCGTCTGGCGAGGCATGGCGGTGGTGGAACCTCCCGCTAGCGTCGCCTTCGTCAGGAATAACAAGATACTGACCGTCGCAGCTCTTCCACACGCAGCCATATCTGTAGGACTACTGACTGCCTCGAGATGAGCTGTACTGTTCTTCACAATTAACCACGCCCCTTCGTCTCTTGCAACAAAACTGAGAGAAGAAGCCACATTAATTGTGCATAAGATTTACAGTGAAATAATTTGTCAAATGAGGTTAAATGAATGGATGAAGTACGTTTGATTTTATTGGGACACGATAAAAAAAATTCCTATTTAAATGAGTAACAGAGAACTCACGGACAGTGGGGGCTATACAAGATGTTTACGCGATCGTGTGACACCCGACACTTGAGCGTGTAACAAGTTATCCTAAATAAGTCTAAATTGATAATGGCGGCTCATGTAAATTGTAGATCTCTCTCTCTCTACTCTCTACACACACACACACACACAAACATATATATATATATATATATATATATATATATATATATATATATATGTATTTATATATATATATATAGTGAGTACGTATGTAAGTAGAGCCTTCACACACATCACATCGTGGAGAGACACATAACGAACTTCACTGAATTCGCTAATTTTTGAAAAACAACGGCTGTGCAGATCAAATAAGTGAAACGGCAATAAGAAAGAAAATGGATGACTTTAACCAACCCAACGCGACGACGAACAAGGAGGAAAGCAGGGTATCCTGGAGGAGAGTCTGATTATTTACCGTGGCTTACAATAATATGATGGGTCTGCACACAAAGAGGAATGCCGCACACTACGTGGGATAGTAAACAGAGGCGTAACCCCAAAAGCCCCTGACCACAAAATAAGCCTCAGAATATATAGTAAGCCTAGCCTTGCAGCGGCCCTAATAATGAAAAGCAACACCGCTCGGGAAAGACCGAAGGAGATGTGCACGAACGCAGTTTACAAATTCACTTGTCCAGAGATGTGTAAATCTCACAGCCAAAACTACATCGGCCACACTGCAACGACCCTTCGGGGACGTATGATGATGGCTCATAGAAATCAAGGGGCCATTCATCAACATTATATACATAGATGTTCACGACAGGAAGCCATCTCTAAAAAGAGCTGATAGTAGGCACCCAGGTCGTACACAGAGAGGATAACTATGGTCGCCTCTTGACAGCCGAAGCCGTAAGCCTCGCTATTCAGAAACCGACCCTGAATATTCAACAAGAGTCGGATCATATACTTCCCTCCAGCAGGAGAAGGAATGCGCTGGCCAACAGGGACCAGATAGCACCGTGGCCACAGAGACCTCATTCTCGGTGGCCGCTATAGCACGCCCCTTATAGGGGATACAAGAGCGCCCAGCAAAGGTCAAGTAACATGCTTACTTAAGTCGCTGAGGCCCCTGCCTAACACGAACCTCGAGCCGTTAATTAGCGAAGAGCATTCGGACACATTTATGTATACATAGACATTTGTTTATTTGTACCTTATACATATCCGTTATAAAAATGTTTATTTGTTTTTGTACCGTATTTTCTGCATTTGTAAACTAAATTGTAAGATTTTACTGAATTTCAAACACAAATTTAAGGACACACTAAGCATATGATATTGTATTTTGAATATTTATTTAACCACATGTTTAAAGTTTTGCTTTTGTTATCATACATGCTCTTTGTACCGAAAACAACGCCAACGCCCTGAAAATGATTAAGTTATAATCCCTTGACCAACCAGTACCCAGACCTCAAGGTCATTCTCCCCACACGATGATATAAACAGGTCGAAAGGCCAGAATTCAGGAGTCTAGATTTATATCTCAGTGGTCAGGTTACAATAATAATAATAATAATAATAATAATAATAATAATAATAATAATAATAATAATAATGTCTGGAGGTGTGAGAGAGGTCGAAGTGTCTAATCTACTTCTAGGTAATATCGGTTCTCCCCATTATTTATTTGCATCTTTCTCTTAGTAAGGGAGGATACTTCGTTATTCACAGTAACTGAGGGAAAAGGGAAATCTTATAGCGCGTAATCCCGTTCCCAGTCCATTTCTCTGTCAGATTTTGACTTTTACGTAGTATTCGGTGGATGTAATATTCAACAAGGTGATGCCAATTTTCTCTCGTTGTGAGAGAAGACTGAGGAAATTATCATTGCTATATCGTCACTGTCACTGCTGCTGATGATGATATTGCTGTCATTATCAGGTAAAATAACAGAGGCAGCCATTTTGCATTAGGTATTTTTTTACCTTTTTCATCTGTTCACTTTTATCACCTCCCACACAAATATCCACTTCTTAGATTAGACTTGGCCCAGATTTCCCTTCTCATTCGACCGAGCCCTATGAATCTAGAAGTGTATATCAAAGCTCTTATCAAAATAACTGAGAATAATAATGATAATAATAATGATAAAGACAAAACTCCTCTTTTGACATTTGGACTGTTGACCAATGATTTGCCAGGCCAACATAACGCCCACTCAGTCAGAGGGAACAGAATAAGGGGAACCAGTATACTACTGCATATACTTCGGAATCATAGCGGCCCTACTGAAGCCATATCTGTGGCTTAACTGCTCCCTGCCATACCAGAAGTGAGTACAAATTTAATGCCCCTCTTCGAGGCTCGAGATCAGTGAGGGGGGCAGTATGTGTTAGAAGCCGGTAGCCTCGACTAGAAGCATGATAAAGACAACCTTCGTCTTTGAAGAGCAGAGTAAATATGTTGTTTGCGTGGCAAAAGACAGGTCAGTGGTTTAAGTAAACCACTGACCAGAGATTTATCAGGCCCGCACTATATCTACTCAGCTCCCGAATGATTTCTTTTTCTAAAATTCAAAAAATATTTCGAATGCTTCTTTAGTTTTAATTATCACTTATTATTTCCCCTATCATTAGCCCTTCTGTCTGTCTGTCAGAGTCTGTCACACTCACCTTGTCATCAGAAATACGCTTGCGCACACAAGTCTTTTCAGTCAAGCTTGGTGCAGAGGTAGACCACTATGCATAGAAATTCGGGAAGAGGGATCGTCCATCTGCTCCATCTGTCTGTCAGAGAGCATTGTCATTTTTTCATATATTGTGTGAGAACTTTGCCGAAAAACGAAATTATGGCTTCATTGGCTATACATGTAGTACTCAACATTAACTTTCGCAATATATTTTGATCTGTAAGAGATAGGGACTTCAGTTAAACTAATGAAGCCCTTTTTCTGATGACATCAAGGTCGGTAACTTTGTAACTTCGAAAGATAATGTTGGGGCTATAGACCTCCTCGAGGGCCTTAATGGTGTCTTCTCCCCCTTTCATTATTTAGAATTGTCTTAGAGAGGAGTGGGTAAGGGGGATGGGGGCAGTATAAGCCGTTTTTTGCTTTAGAAATTCTCCCAAATCAAAGAAACTTGGTATAAAATAGAGCATTCCCACATCCTCCTGGCATTTACCCTGTTACTTTGAGTAGGCTAAGGAAAAGCAGAACAGTGATGGATCCATTAGATATTTGCATAACACCAGAGTGCTCATGATTGAGTAGGCAAGCCAGCGAGGGCTCTTGCTCAAGAATACCCAGTAGACTACTATGTGCTCGCAGTTTACAAAATTCTTTATTTTGTTAGTGTTCTATCAGGTTCCCTTTACAGTCTTTTGAAACAAGTTTTGTTACGTACAGATTGACACTGTTTTTAAGGCTGTTGGTATCATAATTGCCATGCTTTATTACTGAAAGAAATTATCCCGTATGACACATAGCTGGCTTCACTTTAAAGGTGATGCTTTTCAGCGTGGTCCAGTCATCGTGGAACGACTTCCAGGTTATCCCCTTCACGCTTTTCTGCTTGCTCAGAAGTGGGTTCGTTGGACTCGCGTAGATACATTTTTCAAACCAAACCACTGTTGAAATAATCAGCGCAGTTACTAGAATCTGCGGTGGAAGAAAAAGAGGGTATTAAGACTAAAATCGGGAAATACCAAATTTTTTTGACTTGGGAAAATAAGGTGTATTACTGGCTGAAGTTAAGATGTAGTTTGTATGACCAGGGAAAAATTTAAGGTGTGAAAAACGAAAAATCAGGATGAATGAAGAAAAAAATGGTGTATAAGACTAAAATGAAATGGAAATAGGTTTATAACAGAGAAAATATGAATTACTGAATAACTACGTCGAGCATTACTGCTCACAGTGTGTACCCAACTTTTACATCTCTGCTGCATTTCTTGGTTGCTTATGCATGCTTTTTCTAAATCACTGACCGTCACATTGAGTCTTTTGGCACAATCAAGTGCACAGACAGACATACAAACACACACACACGCACGCACACTTCAGCAAGATTAAGAACTCCCATGGGCATTCCAGTCCATCTCAAGTTGGAACCACCACCTTCAGTGGCAAGATAAGTTCTTACCTTAAGCGTTGCACTGTAGGCATTACCTAAGATTCTTTGCAGTGTCCCTTCGGCCCCTAGCTACAACCCCTTTCATTTCTTTTACTGCACCTTCGTTCATATTCTCTTTCTTCCGTCATCCTATCCACCCTCTCCTAAAAAATTGTTTCATAGTGCAGCTCTTCGTTGGGTGAGTTGGTAGAGCTGCGGACTGTCACTCGATGGGCCCGAGTTCAATTCCCCGGCCGGCTGATGAAGAGTTAGAGGAATTTATTTCTGGTGATAGAAATTCATTTCTCGCTATAAGGTGGTTCAGATTCCCACAATAAGCTGTAGGTCCCGTTGCTAAGCAACCAATTAATTCTTAGCCACGTAAAATGTTCATCCTTCGGCCAGCCCTAGGAGAGCTGTTAATCAGCTCAGTGGTCTGGTAAAACTAAGCTATACTTACTTTGTTTCATAGTGCAACTGCGAGGTTTTCCCCCCGTTACACCTTCATGACGTTTCTACTGTCAATTTGCGTTTCATCGCTGAATGGCCTCATAAGTGCTAATGCTTCGCCTGTGGCCTACATTTTAATATCCATTCCATTCCAAGATAAATCCTACTTACTATTTGGCCCATCTTTGTCACCAGCTCAAAAGAACTCGCTAAGCTTTCTTTGTCACAGCTTGAAAAAAAATCCCTACGGTACACAAACATCATTAAGTGGAAAATGTGGAGGTCCTGAATAGTGCAAAGACTGATTCCATTTACAACATAAGTAGGAAAAGACTACATTAGATGGCATTTTTAAAAGAATGGATGACGGTCCAGTTCCAAAGAAAATATGGCATCAAGAAGACCTCTTTTGGGCTAATTTGACTCTAGTCATATCTGTAGCAGTGGAAAACAAATAATTAAGATTAAAGTACCCAGACACAAGAAACACAGCATACGTCACGCATCTTTTATACATATGTCTCCAGTCATATTATCGTCTTGTTAAATGTATCTTTAATACCATACACATTACAATGTCAGCATTTCAGCCATATGCACCAAAGCTTCAGTCTTGTCTTGTATATCAAGTTATATGTATAAATTCCTTTGTTAACAAACACAAATGATTGTGTGGTGACATCTGTTTTCGTTCACCTATATCTTTGCTCGCAAGAGTTATTGAGCTGTCTGTTTGTTGTCTGAATAAATCAGCAAGTTTGTAGACGCTGACTCTTACTCATGCCTTCGCTACACCCATTTTACATTTATGTACAAAAATGAAAATAATTCCATTATTACATTCATTTCTTTTAGCAATAAAAATTCTTTTCCTAATTGTCTCGGTAGTGGGCTCAATCAGCTGAATCTGAGCACGGAAACATTACAAATGGTGGGGCGATCGTTTTTTTTTTTTTATATAATATGGTGAAATCAGTATAAAATACAGTATGAATAGATTCTGTAGGTAAAATAAGTTTCATTACCATTACCTTTATCTTAACCATTTAACCGTTTAGTACGTATATATACGTAGTGCGCCAAACCTACCTGAGCTGTTTAGTACGTATATATACGGAGAGCAGATGTTTTGACTGTGGCATTTGGTACATATATATATATGATTGATTTTTCCTCCCTTCCTTTCAAGGTTCATCCACTAAAATATGTTTTCTCTAGGTCCCAGGAAGTCTTGTTGACCATATCCAAACAACAACACTTCCTCCTGATCCACTTTTATCCTAATTTTCCTGATTTTCCTAATCTGATGCGGGAATCCGCCAATCGCGGCTACATCGCAAGCTATAGTGAGACACTACTCTGCTGGACTGGTTCGTTCTCTGACGGGTTCGTTCTCTTACTGGGAACTTTGGACTTTCAATGCAGGGGGTGGAAGGGCTGTAATCCTATGTAATCCAGCTTAGTATGGGTCGTGTGTTACTTTCATCCTCCGTTAAACTTTTCCAGCTCTGGTGCAAATGAAAAACGATAATTAATTGTAATGCATTGACATTTATTCTGACTGAAATATAAAAATATCTCACTTGACAAATTTTATTATTTTGCGACATGTTCAGGGCATGTGACTGAACTCCAGATACACTTCATTCTGAATAACGACCGCAAATTGTTTTGTTTGTTTATTCTAAAATTGCTAAAATTGGCAATAATTGTAAATTATTTCATTAATTCAATTTTATCATTTCATGAAAATTACTTCAAAAGCTGTGTACGTTATGCTTATATCGCTATATACACGTACACACACACGTAGATATATATATATATATATATATATATATATATATATATATATATATATATATATATATATAATATATATATATATATATAAATATAATTCGAATTAGTAATTGTCGTTACTTATCAATAAATTCTGGAACGTCACAGAACAAAGGGTAGGATACAGAACGAACAAACTTATACATGAAACAATGCGCATGTGCAATAAACCATATGAAAGTTATGTACAAAACCCTTACAGAAGAGGCAATGGTGAAAATTCATCCGACAACGACAATGACGAAAATCTGTCACTTACAAACGAAAGCAGACGGACACGGACAGACAGCAAGGCCAAGACAGCCAAGAGAGGTCTGTCTGTCTATGATGACTGTGAACGGGTTGCCGGTGATTTCCGGGAAACAGATTTCGTAATTGACTACAGTGTAGTGGCATTGCATCGATACAAGAAATTTGTCAAAAGTAAATGATGAAATTAGTCGGTATCGTCATTTTCTTCATTGAATTGTGCCTTTAATCGTAGAGAGAGAGAGAGAGAGAGAGAGAGAGAGAGAGAGCGATAACTATTTTCTTTGTGTTGTTCTTTACCTTCCTTTGAACACTGGAAGTCGTATACAGTAATACAAACCTAAAAACTTTAGCATTGATAATTCATAATGGTAGAGAATTCTGACAACGGTATTAAAAATACAATTAGCATACGGATCAGAGAACGGAGACAATATGATGTTTACACACACACACGCACACATATATATATGCATGTGTGTGTATTTATGTATAGATTTACAGTGCACATAAAAACACTGTCCATGCAACATGGCATTCATTAGCTACGTTACCAAACGTCTTCCTGACTTACTATCTGACTAAAGTTCATCTGCATTCAGTTCGGGATTAATCCGGTCCTAAAATCCGACTTATCCCCCCCGCCGCCCACGGGCTGTCCACAAGAAATACCATTCCGGGACAAGGCCGAGGTAATTTACAAACTGCCATTACTTGAGGAGTCAATAACCGGTTTTTTTTTTTATCGCATTGTATCATTTACTTTCATTTGTGAGTCTGGGCTAGATATTGGACATTTTTATAATATTGATAACTGGCGAATATGGAAATTCGTAAGGTGGCGACGTAGGTGGTATTTTAGATGTAGGTGTCCTTTGACTGAAATTATCGGTCGCTGTTTACAGCTCTAGTTACCTCCCACCCGCGGTGAATTTGGTGGGCTTGACATTAGGGCCCGGAATTATACCGAGTCCTTTTGAAAGATTCCAGTTCCTTGTTTCTTTGATTTAAAACTTCTTTATTTAAAAAACAGACATGCAGCGCGGATGATGTAGAATTCATAACCTGAGTCTAGTTTTAGCTCAAAGACGGGATTATACGGATTACTTTATGCAAGATCTTTTGGAAACAACTTGAATATGAGCCATTATATGGCCTGTCAAAGAAAAATCTGATAATTAGTACCAATTTTGTTTCGAATGACCAATTGTTGTAACCTAGTATTTATAAATTCTAGAACGTCAAAAAAGGGTAGGTTTTAAGAGAATTATTTTCCAAATGTCGCCACGCTGATAATCTTACAGCCAAGGGATAAATTATCATTAGTATCATGGCTGGAAAGAGAAGACGCATAAATACGAGATAGTGATGAAAGGGAACGGCCGTATATATCTTAGTCTTATATTGGTTAAAATATATGGAACAAGATACAGAAACTGATAAAAAAAAGCACTCAAAACATAGCACACCGGGTAGAGTAGTTGCCATGTTGTGTTTTTTACTTTTTGCTGACAGTCTGGGTAGCCTAAATGTTTGCTGCCCGCGCTCTTCGCTGACAGCTGGGGGCACGGAAGCTGCTTCCCACAGAAAACGGTTATTGGGTTAAGTACAGTTGTAATAGCCAGATTGACTTTTGCAAATTAAAGGTCATAAAACCATGGTAGGCTGTGGACTGTCAATTAGTAGGGAGAGAAAATGAAGGGGGCTGCATTTTTTTTCAATGTGTATTTATGCAGCATATTTTGTTACAGATATGGGGAGAAAAGGTAGATAATTGCCTTTTGCATAAACTTTTCAGTTCAAAGCATGATGGTTGTTGTTTATAAGCATACTGAGTGTTTACAGTTATGTGGTATTGACAGGGTTAGGTGAGGAGGGGTACAGAGTTGCCCTTAGATACCGCTAGATTTATTTTACTTGCCATTATTCGGAATTTACCATTATCTGACGGACCCTTGTCTCTATTAATCCATATAATAGAAGGATTACTTTAGTTTATTAAAAGTGACAACGAGAATTGTACTGGGGTCGTTATGCATTGCACCTTTGCTTGAACTTCTCAAGTTCCAGTTGCACAACATCCTCTGAAGGGAGGCTGTTCCACAGTCCAGTGATGTGAGGAATAAAGGGCCTCTGGAACGGGGGAAGTTCAACAGCAAAGCACATTCACTGCACACTGGTGCTGCTGTTCAGGAAATCTGCTTGCTCTCAGTAAGAAAAGTTTCACATTCAAAGTTTCACAGCATCAGCTGTTTCTTTTACCAGCAAAGAAAGCTCATGAACTGCATTTCGGCCGCCCCCCTCCCATCTACACATGCAAAGCGCTACACCTCAAAAGCTATTAACTCACCGTGAATATCATTATCTCTGTCGGGAGTGGAGAAGAGCATGTTATCATGCTTTCTGAGGGCATCCCCAGCTGTCCCGGAGACCGTCCCTACTCGGAGTCGGTAATCGTGATCTCTGTCGGCGACGTGGAAGGAGCTGTACTGGGCGTACCGGGACTCCCTGTCCCAGTCGGTCATGTCCACCCGGAGCACTTGGGTTGCTCCATTCGTGAGGGCGTGGAGCGCTTCGTTTCCTGTTGATCAAGGGGCACTGTCACCAATGTGAAAGCTTGGCTTGCTTATGTTATGCTTATATCTGTTTATTTATTTACCTTTTGTTTTGATTGATTTTTGTACCTGTTATTTATTATCTATGCTTTCAAAATACGTTTCTTTCTTTGGGTTAGTTTATTTTTATAACTATGATTAATTATGCTTTGATGTATATTTCTATTTGGGCTCTGCTTTTCTACAGTATTTTATACAAATATGAGGTTTCTATCTTACTGAACCTGCTTTGAAATCGATGATGTCTCGTAGCTTGTTCTACAATGCATGAGTAAAATGATAATAATATGAATAATGATATTCTGGTACTGCGCATCAATGGGCTTGAGCCGAGTGTGTTATTGATTAAAACGGAATTAGATTTTGTTCGGTGATTGGTTTTTACGGAAACTCGGTTCACCTCGAAATAAATACATAAATATACTTCTGGTTATAAATGAATATCCGCATTTATGTTTGTGGGTAAAAAACTGTATTTTGAAACACCACGGATGCTGAGTCTTCTTCGTGCAGCCCCTTACAGGTCGAGGTGGCACTTGTCACAGAAGCAACAGTTGGAGGACATTTGCCATTTCTGAATCACCTGATCACCAAATTTTGTAACAACTTCGACGATCTTAGCGTTTGGTAAATAAATGCGAGACCAAGCCAATGCAGGGCCACTAGTTAAATTGATAACTGTTTAATATTTTATGAGACGTTGTACAGCATTCCATCATAGTTTTAATAATGAAATATTTCGTCCTTTCCTGTGAAAACAATAAAATGAAGCAAGAAAGGAAAGGAGTGGGAGTTAATCCACAAAGCATCTTTGAAGGCCGGGTTATTGGAGTAAGGCAGCAGATGCAAGAAAACAACACCAAAGCTTAAATGACAAGGAAAGACAAGTTTATAGGAACCAACAAAAAGACAAAAAGGAATGAGATAATTTAGTTGTTCACTATTAAAAACAGAAAAATATTTCCAGTAAAACCTGCCTCTATTGATGTTTCATTTCAAACAAAGAGCCTGTGGAAACTGGAAGAGCCTCACCTATCCAGTACTCTGTGTCTGGACTGCCAAATCCAATTGCTGTAATCGCGCCATCCTCTGTCGAAGTTCACCTGGGTATCAAGAGGTCTTCGGAGAAGGACAACGGTCCATCCGCCATCGTCGGCTCCTTTTCTTCGTCCATGTCACACCAGACATCGACCCTTCGCCCGCAATTCCACAACTGGAATAAAAAGCAAATTTTATTTTTATATATACATATATATAACTGAATCACGAAAAAATATGGAAACGATGAATATATAAACAATATATATATATATATACGATATAATATTATACATATACATATACATATACATAATATATATATAACATTGATCTGCTTACTGTTTCGTCCTTTACTTATGTCGACTTTGTAGGCAAAGGACGACACACAGTCGACACACGCCTCGCAGCACTGAATACGATGTTATATATATATTCGTATATATTTTTATATATTTATTTTATTTATTTATATATACATACATACATATATATATGTATATGTATACACACACATACATACACATATATATATTATATATACAAAGTTGTAAAGGCATGTGTTCTTATGAACTTTCATCATGATTATTCGAACTTTCAGAGATACGAACAACCTTGATTGTAAATTAAAATTTGTTCAGAGGTTCCAAGTCTGAGAGAACATCCTTAGAGTTAAAGTGACCAAAAAGTCACGGAAAAAATAAACAGACGAATTTGCCGCTGAACAGCGGTGAGTAACAAACAGATGCCAATACGCCAGTACTCCATCCTAGACTCTTGATCCTATACAAGTGGGTAAGACGTCATCTCTTGTGCTCAGATTAATTTTAAATCATTTTATCAGAAATACAAGTCCATCCTTTATCTATCATGGCTAACCTGGCCTGCTGTAAAATAAGAGAAGATATTGGCGGTGGTAAAAGGCAGCAAGACTACGTCCACAGGTGGAAACAAAAGTGGCAATTATAAAGAAATTAGAAAGTGGTGAAAAAATGGGTCCAGGTAGCTTAAATTCGCCATTATATTATAAACATCTTGTCTATAGGCACAATTTTTAACAACAAAGATATAATCATGGGACAAGTGAAAAGGTTTCGTCCTTTTGATTAGCAGTCAAACAATTTAAGTGGAAAGAGTAGGTGGAAAACAATTGCTGCGAAGAAATTAGCCAAGAAAACTTTTTACGAAAGCTGACCAGCTGGATGGAACGTCGGAGAGCAAAGAGGAGAATTTATCCCTAGCCTCACGAGCTGAAAAATTGGTGTCCAAGGCTAAAAGCTTTTTCAGAATTGGTTTAAGACTATTATCTTTTCCTAGTGATACAAACGAAATGGTAGATACGCTTTCCCTAATAAAACATTTACTGCAAATTCTAAACAGGAATCAGCATTAATTGCTTTAAACAAAATGTCGCCAATCTTTGATAAAGTAAGTGTCCGGTTACTTGTCAAATACTGCTCCCTCCAGGGAGTTCGATAAAAGAGCAGCCGAAAAAGGGCTTCCAAGCCATCCCCTCCACCTGGAACAAGAATCATTATAAAGAAGGTTATAATCCTCAGCAAATTTTAAAAGGTGACAAGAAAGGTCTATTAAAACTTAAAAAGAAATCAGGAAATGAAAAATTTGTACATCATCTCTGATCGAACAGGAAGGAGATCAGCCTGACTGACCATTAAGGTCAAGGATATCCTTAACTTAAGAACATCCTCTTGAAATAAGCATTTTACATTTTAACATGGGTGAGCACGAACAATGCCTTGTTTGAATCCCACTTTGATTTGGCTTAATAAGCTCCTAACATCAAAAATGAAAAAAAACCTCTTCCCATACGATCCAAATGAAGTATTTATGCTGTATTTCTACATGGCATAATTTTAAAAAGAAATCTATATTTAGGTTTCATGTAAATCATCGATCCCGTAAATTAAATATACGTTCTTTTTACTTCAAGGACTTTCCCCCTGAACCAACGTTATTTATAAAAATTACCAACAAAATCAACCTACGATGTGAAGGAGGCTTCCAAGTTCCTGAAATGTAACTAGTTCATAAGTGTCAGCCTGGGACGGGCTGTCATATTATCATATAACTATCCAATGTTCGATATTGGATATATTTTAAAACTATTGGATATATATATATACGAGTTGATGGTATAGTAAAACACCCCATACCAACACCAAACACCCATATCCACACAAACATACATACATACATTTATCACCACATTCTCCTATTACATTTTATCACTTTTTAGCTCTTACCTTTGGTAGGTGTCTATATATTGTTTTAATTGTATTTGTAAATGTTGGAAAATTTTTAAAGATTTTCCGTTGTACAAGTGACGTTTTTATATTTATTGTCCGTAATTTAGCCTTGATATGCATCATGTGATAAACATACGTAAACTTGATAGCTGTTACAAACATACACGCCTTTACTACTGCAGCAAACTGTATATATGTTTGGTCTCTCCCCAGTTAAATTATATATATATATATATATATATATATATATATATATATATATATATATATATATGTATATATATATATATATACACATATATATAATGTATATATATATAGTATTATGTTTTATATATATATATATATATATATATATATATATATATATAAACTATGGAATGACAGCATAAATATGCAGCAAACTTTTTGTAAGACATTGGTCTGTTAAGTTATTTGCTAACGCTAAACTTATGTTATCCATGCATCTAGCCTTTTGACAAATATCTCATCCCAATCACCCCCACATCCTTATCGGGGCTGAACTTAGACTTAAATGTGGATTGTATTTATCTAATGATCTCAAAGACTATGGATTAGACATAATATCATAATTTTGCATAACCCCCTTCCCACCCTACTCTTTGGTGATGCCTTTGATTTTTTCCCAGTAGTAAGTCAGGATGTATGTACCAAGTTTGGCTGAAATTGCTCAGTGTGTTTCGGAGTTATGCTGAACACACACAAGCCTTGACAAACACACGTGTTACATTACATCCATTAGAATATAGAATAGACAAGCTGTCATAATTATAACCATATATTCAAAGGTATGTATATACTTATAGTAGTTATGATTATATATATATATATATATATATATATATATATATACATGTATACATTACATATATATATATATATATATATATATATATATATATATATATATATATATATATATATATATATATATATATGTATATGTATATATTGTTTGTGCTAGTAACGATCCCAATTAAGTTATGTTTATATTATTTATGCTTCAAGTGGTAATATCTAGTTCATGTTAGTTTTACTTGCCACTAAAACGTAGCTAATTTTATTTGATTTTTATTGATTTTGTGAATTTTAAAGTGTTTTTTCTGATAAAACGGAAAAAAGAATTTCTTGTCCTACTCACGTTTGAGGATAAATTGTGTAGATTCCACTTTGTTTCTTCCTGATCGGAGGAGGTCGCAATCCTGAGGCCTTTGTTGAGAAAAAAAAACGGAATAGAGAGAGAATGTTATTAGCTTTCATGTTTACCAAAATGCAATAATTTTTCTAAACTTTTTTAAACTGTTGATATTTCTCATAAAAATGATGGTTTTAGCGTTTTGCTATATTCTCTGGTCTCTGCTTTATATAAAATAAATGTATTAAATTTCATTTGGATCTAATTCTGTTTAATATATTTGTTATTATGATATAAGATTGAAACATTTGTCATTCTTAAACATAAGATTTCAAGGAAAGAAACCAACATGTTTTGTTCAGCCATTCTTAATCCTGACTAAAGCTTCCTGGGAATTTCTCCTGTTCCTATAACCCTCCTTCCTCAAGAGACGATTCACAGCTCCCTCGGTAATGCAATCAAACTGTGTCCAAATCTTTCCATTACTATTTTCCCTTCAGACCTTTTGGTAGATTCTGTCAGTCCTGGTTAGTTAAGTCCAGTCACTTGACTTTATTTTTTGTCCATCTTAACGGTTTTTTTTCTCTGTGCTGGATAAGACCATTTACTATGAGTTTTGTTCTTGTCAAGTTTTCCTTATTAAAAGCTTGAGTTAGGAAGGGGTTTTCAGCTGAACTTTTATTCTTCCCTGTTTTTACATTCACCAAGGAGTAAATGATTTTGGTGAGGTTTGTATTTGTCAACTGAATGAAGCAAACGTTTATATATGAAATTTTTAGGAAAACTTCACTCAAATGGGTCATTTGTTTCCAACTGGTGATTCGGTTTTGGAGAGACGGGAGTGTGTTTTTCAGGGAGAGGAACTATAGTGTCTAGCAAGCCTTGTGGAATGTTCCAGGCCAAGAAACCAAACCTAAATTTGCCAGCCTTTTCAGTAAATTTAGTTAGAGTTTGAGTAACTTTTGGGAATAGTAGATGGCAGAGGTTTGCATTTTTCCTTTGTTCATCAAAACGTGATTACCTGAAATTTTGAGATTCAGAGGTAAGACTGTAAACCATTATCTGAATTCCTGGATTTACCCTTTGACCTTGGTGGTAGAGGGCCTTTTTTCTATCACTTAGGGGATGGCAGGCTGCAACCCCTGATTTGCACCTTTTCTTTCATCCTCCATTGTAATAATTTCACAGCCATTTTTCCCTGATACCTTAAAACCTTGTTCAATTTCTTGATCTCTTGGTCCCAGCGCTTGGCATCAGGCATTTACCAATACCCTTTTGAACACTGGAAGCTTGAATGAAGGGAGGCCATTACTCTAATAACTGGCTTGTTTTCTCGCGTTAGCAGAGAAGAAGAAGCAGAAGAAAAACATCCGTAGCCATACCTGGTATCGAGGTCTCCCCGTGTTTCCAGCCCTCTTCCGGACGTAGCCACTGGGACTTGAAGGGCCTGGGTGACCTGCTGCGACAGACCCAGCAGCTGGTTCTTCACCTCTTCCTGAAGCTGCTGCATCTGAGCTGACAGCTGATCTTTCACCTGTCTGGTTTCTTCCTGAAGCAGCTGGCACACGAACTGACAGCTGATCTCTGGCTCCTGAAACGCTGAACTGTTAGCTGATCTCACCCGCTGGTTTCTCTTTTCCTGAAACTGGCACATGAACTGGTTGCCCGATTTTCACCTTCTGGCCTTCCTTCAACTCTGCACATGGAAATTTTCACCTGCTGGCTAAACTGAGCATCTCACCTGTCTGGTTTCCTCAAGCAGCCCGTCACCTGGGATTTGCCACGCTCTCAATTCTGCTGGTGGGAAGGGCTGATCCTTCAACCTTTCGATAAAGGTTGATTGAGTCTGATTCTGAGGAAAGAGATGGGCATGATCCTGCGGAAGATGGATGAGTGCAGAATGAGGCTGTAGCTTTAAAGTTACGTAGCAACTTTCTTATATTTTTTATTCTTATTACTACCCCTAAACAGTTCTTTTTTTTTATTTATTTTTTTTACATTTATGAATTTGTTAAATTTTTTCTACTGTGGGTATCTTCGCCTTCTGTTATTATTGGAAGAACATATGAACACTGATGGATTAAAATCCAGTCGATTGTAAAATTAAAATTTTGAGTTTTAATAATAATAATAATAATAGTAAATGGTTAATCGTAAATGTTTATTACTCGGGTCTGTTTTGGTATGGCAGGGTATTTAAAAGAATAGACAGATAAAAGAATAAACAGTGTTAATTGCATTTTTTTTCTGTTGCACTGTGAGGATAACTTGCAAGATTTGGTTGGCAATGTGTGAGACAGATTAGGAGAATACACATCACGTTCTGCTGGCACGAGGTCAGCAAGACGAAGCGTTGAATATACAGGCGTGCTAAACGCAAATAAAAACCCACAATCGAATGGAAGCGACAGAGCTTGAATCTGATTTGTGACTCCCTTTGGAAACAAAAATGTGTTGTAATAACTGCCTGCTGTTTTTTTAGATTTTTTTTTATTTTTTTTTTTTTTTTTTTTGAAAGCGTGGGAATGCTAACATGCAACGCCTATTTGAGATTGTCAGGGGATATTTGATAAATCTGTTAACGAATAGTGAAGAAGACAGCAAAAAGCCTTAAACGCGAAAGAATGGAATGTTAAATTTAGGGCACGGCCAAGCGAGCTGGGACCTATGAGGTCATTTAGCTTGAAAGGGAATTGGAGAGTAAAAACTTTTTGATGGTGTAACAGAGGAAACCTCGCAGTTGCGCTATGAAAGCAGTTGTCAGGAGGTGGAAAGTATGGTGGATGACAGAGAATATGAAGGAGACAGTAAAGGGAATGAGAGGGGTAGCAGCAAGGGCCGAAGGACGCTGCATAGGACCCTAAGTATTGCTCTACAGCGCACTGCGAGGTGCACTGGCGGCACCGCCCTCTACCGGTTAAACACGGTATTTTGTTCATTGATGGATTTTGATCTAGTGGTAAAGGATTTAGGTTGGAAATAGTACAAGACATCCAATTCGAAGTGTTTGTGACTTAATAATTAACTTTATAGGCGCAAGCACCAGGCACTTCAAAATTTTCGATCTGTGAGAATGGGAATTTTAAACTGAGATAAATTTTCCATTCATCTTCATAACTTTTTTACTATATCTTGTTTATTAACTTATATATATAGTACATTTGTATTGTTTCTCCCAATATATATTGTATATATATAGTGTATATATGTATATATATATAGGAAGATATGTATAATATACTGATGAAAATATTTTTTTTAAACATTATTTGTTATTGTCGAGTGTTTTACGGTACTTGAGGAAGAACAGTAACGCTGATGAAAATAACAGTAAACCAAGATAATAATAATAATAATAAATGATAATAATAATAATAATAACCCTTATTAAGGACTATATTTTCAGCGTGCAGGTCCTTGTCCCAAATTGCAACAACAGTTTATAGTGGAAAATTTTGGGGAGATATTGATACTTTTAATATTTATATTGAAAGAAAAAATATTTACTTTCTATTGGAAACATTAATTACCTTCAAAATGACACGGAAGATAAATAACGGATTTGAATTTCTTTATTCAAAGGTCAGACTCTTGTACTGTTTTTTGTCCCTGAAAGTGTGAATCAAGATTTCCCAATGCAGGCTGTGGGGTTTGGTTTTTTATCCACAGTTACACAGTGGTGTTGGCGTCGTTTTTGGTCCCCATTGCCGCTCGCAAGGAATTTAAGGGTTTCTGGCGTGTTTTTCTGTTTGTTTTCTTAAAGGGGTGGGGAGTGGGGGTGTGGGTGTTTTATCATAAAAGCAGTGTTTTTCCAGGCTTGAGTAAAAGTTTTTGTTTTTAATTTCGAAACGTAGTCAAACATCGTTGACGTGATCCTTTTTGTCTTCAAATTAGCGACTTGGGGGGGTTTCAGTTACAATCAGGCATCTGGGGTTGGGTGACGATCCTGCAGTGGAGTTGGGTGTTTTTGTTCCAAAGTAGTTCTTCAGGTGACCTAACGCTGGCGATCAGCCCTTGCAGGCCTGAGCAAAGTTACTTATTTTTAATTTCGGCCGAACTTCCCGCTTAGTGTCACTTTCGTCAGAATAACAGATACTGAAGCAGTCGCAGCTCTTTATCCACGGGCTAAATTGACGGTTCGCCCACGTCTGCTGAATTACAACTACCGTTGAACATCTCGAGATGGGCGTCGACGATCCTCACGATTAACCACGCCCCGTACCCTTCCTAAGCCGGAGTTCTTCAAGAATCATTTAAGCGCTTTACAACGATCAGCTTTGCAGGACCTCGATGGCAAAGTATGATTTTATTGGAGTCGATCGAAAAAATCCGTTTTAAATGAGTAACGGCACGACAGTGATGGTGGAACCTCCCGACGTGATTGTCACCACTTATGTCAGAATAACAAGATACTTCGACAGTCGCAGCTATATGTCCACGCGGCCATGTTGACGGCTATATATATCTGTTGATTTGAACCTATAGATGGGCTGTATATACGTTTTATGTGTAACAGTATATATATCGTACCCCGTTATATATATGAGAGAACAAACCACATTAATAATGCATATATAGATTTAAAACGGATATATATTAAATGAGGTAGAATGAATGGATAAAGTACATTTGATTTTATATATATAATCGAACAAAACGAAACAAAACAAAATTACTGCATATTATATATATGAGTATATATAAACTTATTTAGACAGTGGAGGCTATATATATATATTGACGTGATCATATATATACCCGACACTATATAAATTGTATATCCTCTATATATATATTCTATATATCTCTATATATATATATATTTGTATGTGTATATATATAAAATATATATATGCATATTGTTGCAAACATATATGTATATTCGGATATAATATATTTATACTGTATATATATATGTATATACTTACTCGAATCTCTGTCTGTCGCCCAACGGCGGTGTGTAAAGACGTCCCTGTAGTCCTGAGTTCTTTGGTTTCTAGATCGAGCCCACGACGACGAACCATTATCAACTAAAATATTTGGTAAATATATGAAAATATATTATTTCAGAGAGAGAATTGGAGAAAGGACTTTATAGCTTAATGCTTGTATATGAATCACGGAGAGTATAAAAAGACATATGCACAATATATATATATATATATATATATATATATATATATATATATATATATATATATATATATATATATATATATGGGGTAAACATCGAGGACACTTGAAAGCATGTCATAACTGAAAAAGATTAATTTTTCCACAGATATAACTGGTTATGGGGGCTGGCAGGTGTGGAGGCTTAACTCTTAAGGGAAGTTCATCCGTGGGCAAATTTAGATAATATGAAATTTTGGTTCTGTAAATTTGAAAGACTTAAGTCTTTAGCTGAGACTCGCACTTAGGTTATTGTGTTCTTCTCTTGTACCCAAGTCGTGCTGTACAAGGTTAAGATTTGTCTGGGCATGTTTTTGGGTCCACAGCATTTCCGACGCCGTTACAAAAAAGTTTTGGTTTTGAATCACAACTGAAATATTTTTGTAATCAAAACTAAAATGTCAGTTTTGTTTCAAAATCCGAATAGATGGGCCCTCCTCCCTCCCCTCCTATATTGAATCTACGTTATATTGCAATCAATATTCTATGGTCAAAACTGAAATTTTAGTTTTATTAAAACCCGATGAGATTGGTCCTCCCACCCCCTCAACAACCTTCTTAGATTGAATCAGCATTCTATCCAATCAATATGCTATCGACCACCTTGGCTTCTTGTTTTGAAGTGTAATTATTATTACTGAAATCACGTTAATATCCATCCAGAAGATAATTGCATTGCAAGCTTGCCAAAATTCTATTGTCCACATGGAAAAAGAGACAATAACAAATGTGTAATTATAAAGTAAACCTTTTCGCAAATGCATTTTATGTATTTTTAAATTTTATATTTTATCAAGGAAAAGTTTTGTGCTCAGTTGGATGGACACGTCAGAAAGCTTTACACATCACAGGCTGGATTTTGTGGTTGGCTTGAATGTAATGAATGTTTTTTTTTTATTTAAATGCTTTGTCATCCTCGGTTATACGGTATTTAAGGTATGGGTTACACAAATTCAGCTCATTATTTTGTAAATACACATGAATAATCAAAGACATTCATTTAGAATGCAGTTTCCATTATTACAGATGTTATTGTTTTCTGCAGCAAAAATTTCTGAGATGGCATGCACGCTAAACACATCTTCACTAATGCTGTAGAAAATAAGATTCTGGGAAATTCAATATCATAAAAAGGAAACAGCCGTTATTTTGTAAATTGTTGTAAACATTTTCAGTTCATGAATTTACAAGGGGAACTATGCTCAGTTACATTAGAAAGTGAGAGAATTTATGTATCAAGGACCGCATATAACACCAGAAAATTCGCTTACTGAAGAACACCAGTGGGGAGGGAGAGAGAGAGAGAGAGAGAGAGCCTAGATGCCGTTTCTCGCAGATCCTGATTTGCCGTCCTTGGCTTTCCCCACGGTTGAGCTATATAGCTCAACCGTGGGTTTTCTAATCTGTATTGGCCTTGGTACTATGTAAATGAATATATATCAAGCAGTGCATCCTCCTCCTCCTCTCTCTCTCTCTCTCTCTCTCTCTCTCTCTCTCTCTCTCTCTCTCTCTCTCAAGAAAAGTCTTCAAAATTAGTTCCTCCTCCTATCTCTCCATCTCTCACACACATACAAACACACGGACAATCTTCTGTCGTCCTGAAATATGAAACAGTTACCAAAAGTAAAAGAGATGGGGAAGTTTTGCACTGACAAAAAGAAGAAAAGTCGTCGAAATTAGTTCCCCTATCCCCCTTCTCTGTCTCTCCCTCTCTCTCTCTCTCTCTCTATCACACACACACACACACACACACACAAACACAAACACACATACAATCTTCTGTTGTCCTGTATATGACGCAGTTGCCAAAAATAAAAGAGATGGGGAAGTTTTGTACCCACAAAGAAGACGAGAGAGAGAGAGAGAGAGAGAGAGAGAGAGAGAGAGAGAGAGAGGGGCGGGGTCTAGTTCACACTGTCTTTACTTTGATCATTTGTCCTTGAACTTTTTTATGAAAACTCCAAGCTGAAGGGTTGGGATATGATTTTCGTGCTCTCGTGTACGTTCATCCTTAGGTCTCATTTTTCTCATTTTCTTTTTGTCTTATCAGTTTTCTTTCTAGGTAGAGCAAATACTGAAGCAGAAGCTGCCTGCTCATATTTGTATTTACTATTTTTATAATTTTTATTAATGTAAATTTTTTGGTGAATATAAATTTCATGCTTGTTTATTGTACACACACGTGTGTAGGCGTGTTTGTAAAGTGAAAATATGATATGAAATTTATTCGGTAAAACACAAGCAACAACAAGCTATGTTGATAAATAAATAAATAAATAAATAAATGCTCATTATTCACAGCTTCGATTTTGGAGTGCAAGCACTAAGAACGCAAGGAGGCTGTGTCCTTGGGTTATCCCAGAAGTTAGATCAAATGTCATTCTTGGTACTTGCTGCCACCAGATAAAATGTCTAGTGTACTGCATGAGATATCGTTTAACTCTCTCTCTCTCTCTCTCTCTCTCTCTCTCTGCAAAAATAGTACTATGTTTGATGTGCAAGCAGCCTCTTCGTGTGAGGGGGCCTTGGGGAAGAGGTTGTCTGTTCTTCTTCTCAGTACTGACTCCTTTTTCTGTCCTGATCACTGACAGATTCACTTGTCCAAGGTTCCTTAATATTCAAACAAAAACCTTTGGGTTTAATCAGTTATTCTTTATATAATTTTTTCCTCGCGTGTTGTAAATGATTTACATTGCATTTTTTCTTGAAATTTTAGAAAAGAAGCAAATTTTTCCATATCGACTCAGGTTTGGCAGTCGTTAATGAGGGTCGTTTGATCCGTAAAAGAGGCAAATTTCTTTCGGGTCCAGGTAATCAATCATGCGATGCACTGTAGGCATTACGCAAGGTTCTTTGCAGCGTCCTTTCGGCCCCCAGCTGCAACCTCTTTCATTTCTTGTATTGTACCCACGTTCATATTCTATTTATTCCATCTTACTTTTCACCCCCTCCTGACAATTGATTCATAGCTCAACCGCGAGGTATTCCTCCTTTTACACCTTTCAAACCTTTCTACTCTCAATTTCCTTTTCATCACTGAATGACCTCATAGGTCCAAGCGCTTGGCCTTTGGCCTAAATTCTATATTCTATTGCAAGTAATAAAGGTTCGGTGAAGACTCCAGGGTCGAGATATCAAGAAGTTTTATGCGACCTCGGGATCTGTGATAGGAAAGGCAAGTTGAAACTGATGTAATAAGCTTGCTCCTCGCGAACCGCCTTTTATTATTTTTTTGGTGGGGGTGGGGGGGCGGATTTGTCGTAGTGGTCTATTGCCGCGCCCACCCTGCTCCTACGGTCTGTCGCAATTCTTCGTTTTTTAGGGATTCAGTGATGACTGCTTGTGGAATGCATTAGGGGTCACCCATCCAAATACTGACAAACCCATTGTCGTTCACATGTCATAACAGAGAAATGAAAAGTGGAAAAAAAGATAAAGGATTAGATATGCTCATAGAAGTAATAATATAAAAATTCTGATGCATAGAATTATTAGCAAATAACACCAAACCATTTTTTTTGTCTTGAATGTGATTAAAAGTTATGGATAAATGCCTATATCTGGTTTATTATTATTAAATATTCATACGCTTTAAAGAGATGTAAGCAAATATTAGTCGGCAACTTTACACTTTTAAGAATTTACCACTTCTCATCTCCGTCTTCTTAAGCATTGCCGCTCATGCGAAGATGTAAAATGCACACACGACAAGAGACTGAATTCTGAATAATTCAGGAGTACTTTCTCTCTCTCTCTCTCTCTCTTTTGTTTGAGAGTCAAGCTTTATCTTGCCTTATGTACAGTACGATTCATCTTTCTTGCTTAGAGACTGCTCATGGAAATCCTTCCTTTTTGAGAAATGTTTCATACTTTCCTATAGCATTTTTATTTTCTTCGGTGGGTTTCTGATTTATTTATCTGAGAATATGCTTACTTGTGGTATATGATTATTTTGGCTATCATGTCGAGTGACTGTTTAACATATTTTTATTATTCTTATTTATTTATCTGAGAAAAAAAATATATAGAATCTACTGGTCACTTTTTACCAGATATGTCTATGTGCAGTATATGTTTATTTTGGCTATCATGTCCAGTGACTCTTTAGCATATTATTATTATTATATCATTATTATTATTATTATTATTATTATTATTATTATTATTATTGCTGCAGTTTTCAGAAATCAATTTTCTGGCGGTTTATGAATTAAGAACATGTAAGAATATATGTATATATATATATATATATATATATATATGTATGTATATATATATATATATGTAGATATATATATATATATATATATATATATATATCTGGTAAAAAACTGACCAGGAGATTCTATATATATTTTTTTCTCAGATAGATAAATAAGAATAATAATAATATGTTAACAGTCACTTGCATGATAGCCAAAATAATTATATACTGCAAATAAACACATTCTCAGATGAATCAATAAGAAACCACCGAAGAAAATAAAATGCAACAGGAAAAATGAACATTTCTCAATATATATATATATATATATATATATATATATATATATATATTCACATATATATACTGTATGTATGTATGTATGTATGCGTATGTGTGTGTTTGTGTGCATATGTATATCATATATATGCATGATTATATATATATATATATATATATATATATATATAATATATATATATATATATATATATATAATCCACACTCGAGGGCACTTATAGTAGGCAGGAGAAGGGCGGAACACATACAGAACCAGTACATACATTTATCGTCTACGCGTTTCTTGGACCCGTGGTCACATCATCAGGACATCATCTACAGGCAAAATTAAAAGGGGACATTCAGCATAAATAGTTAAAAATAAATATACACAAACATAAAAAAACTTAAAATAGAAAAATCAGTTGAACTTAAACAATCACACTTAAATACATTTACACAATAAAGAACCAATAAAAGAACACTTAAAAATGTAAACTTAAAATGAACTTAATAAAAACTGAACTTAATAAAAAGGAACTTAAAATAAACTTAAAAGGTAGAGCAGAAGGCGCACCTCTCAGGATGAAAGAGGAAAACACACTAAAAGAAAACAGCATAAAAACAGGGAGGAGGAGGCGGACAAGTGTAAACAAACAATCTGCATCATGCTATGAACAGGGAACAGCCGATGATTGGCAATTTAGTGCCGGTACAATTCTTGATGTTGAGACTTTCCAAGAGAAGTGTTCTCCAGGTTCTTAACTTGGCCAATTATTCCTGAAGTTGTTGTATTTTATTGGCGTCTTGCAAACTCTAGCGTGGGATCTCATATTTGAAAGTTCGGGATTAGACAATCTGCAACCCGTACGATAACTCACGCTCATGTGAGAATCGGCCCTGACTCGAGGAGACGCCGAGTCGAACCAACGTAATTCCCGCAACTACATCCGGGACACTTGTACTATATACGACGCCCGACGTCATCAAGGGACACAGCCGATCCTGAAGGGGGAACAAAGAACCAATGGTTTTAGGATTTTTGGTATTAATTTAATGTCAAGAGCACCAATATGTTTTGGAATAATTTTAGAAAGCTCTTAGTAAAATTTTGAGTGTTAGGTAAAAACAGAGGCTTGCATATATAGTAAGTTTAGTACATTACATTTAGGCATTAAGGGTGCAAGTTTTTATCAAGAACTCTTTCTAATAACCTCAAATACTAGACGGGCAGGGAAACAGTTGTTATGAAAGTACTGCTTTAAGGAAGAGACGTAGTGTTGCAAAGACTCTGGGTGAATCGATTCTGTTAGGGATCTGTTAATGGAAGGCATCAGTTGCAACATCAAGGCGGTCAGTTGCATTGCTGTGGCATACCTTTCGCAGGTGTAATGGAGGTGCCGCAAGGCTTAGTTAGGTCTGCTGCTTGAGAGAGAGAGAGAGAGAGAGAGAGAGAGAGAGAAGTTAATGAACATTTAAGCAGGTATAGAATAAAAGGTGACAGTAAAAGAAAAACTGTGGGAAGGAGAGTGAATAATAGCAGTTTTGCAAACATTATCCTTATTATAAGACAGAATGTTATATATATATATATATATATATATATATATATATATATATATATATATATATATGTATATATCAGTCGCCGTACGGCATTTTTTTGTGGCCTAAAATGACTTGAGATTTTGAAAAATTGAGTGGATATATATTCATGCAGGTTTCCATTGTTGCTGTCCATTACCGTAATGTGCGTACAATCATCGAGCACAATTAATGCTCAGAGAAGAGGAATAAGTTAAAAAAGGGCTCTACCTTTTCTCATTCAGTGCTTTATTTTGTGACCTCTTCCTAGTGTGTGTCGAGTCTTGCTTGTTACTAGCAGTCAAAAGAAAAGCCTCTTATCATCAATGATTATGGTGTTTCGTTGTTGCATCCAACGTAATACATTTCCTTTGTGGAAGTCACCACTTTCTGTCGTCGTTATATGGAGTTCCGTAGATGTTACTTAGATGATTGTTGCAATGTTTGCTCCTTTTTAGTTCTCTGTAAAGGAAAACTATTGAGATGTCTATTTGTCTGTCTGTCCGCTCTTTTCCTGTCCCGCCCTCAGATCTTAAAACTACTGAGGCTAGAGGCTGCAATTGCTGCGTTGGTCATCCACCCCAATCATCAAACATACCAAATTGCAGCCCTCTAGCCTCAGTAGCTTTATTTGATTTAAGGTTAAAGTTAGCCATGATCGTGCGTCTGGCACCGCTATAGGCGCCAACAATACAGGCCACCACCGGGCCATGGGTGAAAGTTTCTTGGGCCGTGGCTGCTGGTTTCATACGCTGTACAGAAAACTCGATCGCGCCGAAGAAACTTCTGCGCATGTTTTTTACTCGTTTTAAGGAAACCGAAATTGTTGTAGCTCCCAAACCAAAAGGTATAAAGGGGCATTCTTTATTTACATGACAGATCCACCCTTCAGACCAGCCCCCAACAAAAAAAAAGATTTAAGGACTCAGAAAAATGAATGTAAGACAGGAATTTCCATATTCTGGAAGGGAATTCTGTGGTTTAACTATTATGGAATTCTGTGGTTTAACCATTACTAGAACGTACATAAATTGTGAGAAGTACGGTTCATTGTTCTTCAAACTCCTTGGCGCTAAATTATGAAAATGTCCTTCCCAGAATCCCAGATTCTGTGACTTTCTGCTGCTTAGGAAGAGAGCCGGTGATGATTCGAAGCGATAAGCCCGTTCACAGGATTATTCCTTATTCAGAAGTTAATTTCGAATGAATTTACGTTTATCATTTTTATATGATCTGTCGTACAAATTATTATTATTATTATTATTATTATTATTATTATTATTATTATTATTATTATTATTATTATTTGACATACTAATAAACACAAAAAGAAATTATATCTAAACCTACCTCTTTTAATGCTTTTGGTCGTACGATGTTACGAAAAATAGGCAGAGTTTAATTGAAGAAGTTTTTTTTATCATCCTTTTAGCCAGAGAGAAAAATATATAGCCAGAGAGAGAGAGAGAGAGAGAGAGAGAGAGAGAGAGAGAGAGAACCATTATCTGATGCCATATACACCACATTCAGTTGATCCAAATCTGTAAGTATAACCATCAATATATACTGGCAGATATTTTTATTATGTAAAGTTTTTTTTAAAGTCCCCAGCTATTGTCCCAGAAAGTAAAGATATCATCTTTACTGGGACAATAGCTGGGGGGGACTTTAAGGAATTTTTTTAATAGGCTAAATTCGCTAGTTCCGACCATAAAATTTAAAACAGAATGGGAAAAGGACGGAAAACTCCTGTTCCTAGATGTACTGATCATAAGAAAACAGAACAGGTATGCATTTACAGTATATAGAAAACCCACCTTCGCTGTCTCCTACATTCATTTCTTAAGCTACCACGACGTTCCCGTAAAAATCATGGTAGGGTGCAACCTATTCCTCAGAGGACTTGGGATATGTTCAAATGAGTACCTGGATCAAGAATTTAACACAATCCGCAACACCTAACGCAACTGCTCTATCCACCACACATTATCGAGAGGGCTATTAATAAAGCAAATAAAATATACTACAGAGGTCCCACCACAACAGACAAATAGATTTCAACAACAAAATAAAGCTTCCATACGATGAAAACATCAAAAGGGCCACCGAGCAACTCAGTTCTAATAATCCTTTCATTTTCCATTATCCCAAATCCATCGGGAGTTCGCTCGTTAACGTATACTTAAATAACAAAAGGGAAGAAGCCGGAGTTTACAAGATACCATGTAGTAATTGTCATGACATTTATGTAGGCGAGACAGGTAGATCGCTCTCGCAAAGAATAACAGAGCACAAAAGATCAGTACGTTACGCTTCGAGAGTTCGGGAATTTTCCTACATATTAGAAATACAGGGCATGTCATTAACTGGAGTGGGGCGGAGTTGGTTTTTCAAGAGGTAGCTGTCCGTACAAAAGAAAGATGCTGGAATCTGCTATCATCAATCAAAACCAACAATATGAACCTGTCAGGAGGACATTGAAATCGGACGCCATTGACACCTTAATCCTCGGACCCCTTGAGGAAGATGACCCAAGAAACGCGACCGCCAGATCCATCGCCAAACGGGAGCTAATGAGGCCAAACCACTAGGGAATTTGGTCAATCTCCTCCTTCTTAAGAAACGCCACCTCCTTAACATCGGAGGCCTAAGGCCACACCTTCATGTTTTTGTATATATACCATTGTAACTTTCCACCTGTCCATATTCTACAGGTGAACAGGGCACAGAAACAAGTGCCTGAAATATATGGTTTCAACGTTTAAATAGTGTTTTATGGGCCTTCTTATTTTTCATATTACACTGTAGTATTACAGGAAAAGACAGTCATATATATATATATATATATATATATATATAAATATATATATATATATATATATATATATATATATATAATCTGTCATATGAAAAGACATCTTAATTAAGCAGAAAAAATTAACACTGGATATGTATGGTATATAAATTCGCACTGATGAGGCTATATACAGTAGTCTCATCCAAGCCTTTGCCTATCAGGTAGCAAGTGAATAAGCAGATATTACTGAAAAATGCCACTTCATTTTTCCGGAGACATAACATTTATTCTGTGGCAAAAAGAATATCAAGTTACTTCTAGAATTTAATAGCTAAGCAGAAAAAAAACTGAATTACGGAATTATTAGTCTTCATTCTGTTAGCCAACATCTTTTTTAAAAAAATTATGTTATGTCAGAATAATTTAGATTTACCAGAAA
>NC_089796.1:9279301-9319301 GCF_040412425.1 Macrobrachium rosenbergii | reverse complement strand
GATCTTTTCTTTCTGTTTTCCTTTTACCTATTACTTCTTCCTAATGAACACCTTAATATTCTTTAGAAGCTTGAATTTCAAGTTAAAAAAGCGTCTGTAGGTCTTTCCATATGAATAGATTGTATCAACTGAATAATAATAATAATAATAATAATAATAATAATAATAATAATAATAATAATAATAATAATAATAATTATACTCAAACATCAACTATTCCACATATATTATATACAATCCAATTTTCGTACTGCACAAGCTTGCGCCTACTTCCAATACACTTTTTTTAAGAAAAACAGTGATGGAGACATAGCACACCTTTACGTGGCTCAATTGGACACTAAATGTCATTTATCTATCCAATTTCTCTCACTATTTACCCTTGCCCCCTTATAAGTGGTTGCTTTAGTAGGCGCTACCCTTCGCTTTTATGGTGAGGTAACTAATACCACATAACGCTTTGATTTACTCGACAAACAAATGAGTACCCAACGCTCTTATTACTTAAACAATTTGGCAAAATTAGATGAAACGGATTATGCTAAAACGATCAGCTTCGTTCGATAATCTAACGTGCCTCTCTTGCCGGTATTCAATATATATATATATATATATATATATATATATATATATATATATATATATACACATATATATATGTATATATATACACACACACACACACATATCATATATATATATATATATACACATATATACATATACATATATATTTATGAATTTATTCTTAACTCGGATCTCTTTCGCAAATTGGGGAGAGAATCGCTGCCATCCCAAACCGAACTTTCCTTTGTTTAAATTCATTAGAACCTCCATTTGTATTGGGAAGTGTCTTTTCTTTTTTTATCCAGCTTTCCATTCCCGTTTCTTTGCGACGAAGACTCCGTGGGACGTCGGAGGAACATCAATGACGACATAATAACGGAGCCGCCGATCTATCGACGACGTCACTGCTGACAGACGTCAGAAGAGCGGACGATAAAATGGCATTGCCTGATCGACGTCCTTGTCGAGTCTTTTTGTAGGAAGGGAATAACGGGAATCGGAAGGCCCCGAAGAGGGAAAGGTTCCGGGGCGCGGGGAGGGGAGGGGGCGTGTGGGGTGGGTAAGGCGATAGAACAGGTGAGTTACGTCTCAAGACCGAAATGGAAAATTATTTTTCGTCGGAAGATAATGGAAGTTGGGCCTGTGGAAACAATCTGTTTGTTTTGGGATTCCGTATGAGAGAAGATGAGAGAGAGAGAGAGAGAGAGAGAGAGAGGAGGCTTCTGAACTCGTCGTCTTTAGTGTCTTTATCATGCCTTTCTGACGTGCGGGCAATATACAGTAGTGTTTGCAACTCGATTGTTTATGAAATTTTTTTCTTTATTTTTTGTGCTTCAAGAACTGTGCACGAGGGTTTTTTTTTCGTATAGCTCTTGTGTGAGTATTATTTATTTCCTCAATTTGCTCGAGTCCTGACTGTGCAGCCCAAATACATTCGTTAAGCTCTGGTCATCTCTCTCTCTCTCTCTCTCTCTCTCTGTACTTACCTGACATGCCTTCGATAATTATTAGTACCGAATTTCAACCAGAACTTATTTAATTCCAATAAATTATGTTCAAGTAATGTATTCTTATAGAAAGAGCAGTCTGTGATATGCAAAGTTAGTAAATATGTTTGTTCATAGACCTAAATGATACTTCTTATATATTCAGATACAATGAAAGAAGAGAGAGGATATACTCTCTGGTCTTCATAGTGCCACATGTCCGAGCCACCTCTTTTTAATTAAGTCTCGTCTAGCGAAGCAGGATGGAAGAGAAAAGGAATGTCCTTCATTAAAAACTTTTAATGAAAAGTTAATTGCAACATCTAGACCTCCATCACGCGAGATGCGAAATGAAAGTAAAAGACCATTTGGAGCCAGGACTGGACGAATTTATTTCCATTGCCTTTTGCTCGAGTAAACAACAGTCTCTCTCTCTCTCTCTCTCTCTCTCTCTCTCTCTCTCTCTCTTTCTTCTTCTTCTTCTTCTTCTTCTTCTTCTTCTTCTTCTTCTTCTTCTTCTTCTTCTTCTGCATACGGAATCCCCAAAACAAAACATTGTTTCCACAGGCCCAACTTTCATTATCTTCCGACGAAAAATAATTTTCCATTTCAGAAATGTCGAAAAATTGCCTATCAATTGATTCAACCCTAGAGAGACTCGTAATAGGTAAGAGTAGCAGTTATGATTGTATAAAGTGTACCTGGAGTTTGCAAGGTAATGCGATCGTTCATCAAATTCCTCTTGAGCTCAAGGGGAGCTGCAGAGAGAAAGCTGTATTGCAGTAGTGCCTGTTTGCATCAGTTTAAAACAGGGGAAAGGGAAGCTGGCAGTTTCCTGGTATAAGTGTACCTTTTTTTTTTTTTAAAGGAAGTTGATTCTGTTATTGAAATCTCGCTCTCTGGTGAGTCTTTACAAAAGACTGAAAAAATCGCTAGAGGAGGTGGTTGCTTGACACCCTCTTTGTTCAGTCCTGCTTTCGTATGCAGGTTTTTGGCTGCTAGTGCATTAAGTGTCACATTGAATTGCCTTCCGCCATATGGTGACCATACACCCAGCCTTCTCAAATCTTGGCTGTGTCATAGCCGTTTACCATGGCCTTCCGCTGTCTCAAACATGTGTTTTCTTGATTTTCATGATTACGACAAATGGTGATTAGTGGCTTCTTGTACTTGAGTGTAGGAGACTGGACTAAGACATTGTTATTAGACTGTTCCTTATTTTGTGGTCATGGTACGAGAGGAAAATTTTTTCCTTTTAGTTTTCTGTAAAAGTCCGTCCGCAGTTTCTGTCTGCCCTCAGATCTTAAAAACTACTGAGGCTAGAGGGCTACAAATTGGTATGTTGATCATCCACCCTCCAATCATCAAACATACCAAATTGCAGCCCTCTAGCCTCAGTAGTTTTTATTTTATTTAAGGTTATGGTTAGCCATGGATCGTGCGTCTGGCAGCGCTTTCCGGAGGCGTTGGCTGACGCACCCAGTCGTAGCTGAGAAAACTCGATTGCGCCGAAGAAACTTCGGTTCATTTTTTACTTGTCTTTACTTGTACTTAGGGCATGAAGTGAAGGATTCGTGCTGGGTCTTTCATGAAAATTATTCCTGGAACTTGCCTTTTAAATGTTAAAGATGGTCTTATGAAAAACAACCTGTTCAAAGCAATTAAATGGCTTTTTTTATACCGTGTCATATGATCGTATATCGTGTATTTTTCTTTTTTTTTTGCATAGGGTACAAACAAAAAAGAAAAAAAAACATATTTATTCGAAGTCCTCAGGTGTTGATAAACTTATCTGAATCATTTATTAGAAGCTGTAAGATGTCGGTTAACTTGTAAACCTCTTGGAGAAAAGATTATTCCAAAAAAACATAGTTAAGGAGTTTCAGTTTTTTCCTTCTAGGAATTAAGGCCTGACCAGGACCGGTTACTGTCGGATGTGGCATGCAGTGCATTTGCTTCTTGGGAGTCTTTCTCTCTCTCTCTCTCTCTCTCTCTCTCTCTCTCTCTCTCTCTCTCTCTCTCTCTCTCTCTCTCTCTCTCTCTCTCTCATACACATATATATAATATATATTTGAAGATAAAAAGGCCCATAAAACACTATTTGAACGTTGCAACCATATATTTCGAGCACTGGTTGCAAAGTTCAAATAGTGTTTTATGAGCCTTTATCTTCATATATATTATAAAGACATTCGTATATATATATATATAAGATATATATATATATATATATATATATATATAACATACATTCATATATGTATATATAGATACATACACACACACACACATATATATATATATATATATATATATATATACATACACACACACACACACACACACACACACACACATATATATATATATATATATATATATATATATATATATATATAGAATGCATCTTGGCCGAGTCTTTGAGAAGCACTCATGCAAATGAGGCCGGCCGAATCGACTCCCCGAAACCCCATTAGAGCGCTCTTCTCGTGGCCCAGGGCCACTGCATCTGGCACTCGAGTCCTTGTGAATTAGCTGGTTAAAATCGGCTGGTGGAAATTTTCTGACGTTTCTCGGCGATAGGAATGTTGATTCTCCCCCTCTCCCCCTCTCCCCCTCCCCCCTTAGCGGTTCCTTCCCCTCTCTAATTTTTCTGCTTTATTCAAGATTTTTCTACGTGATTCACATTCTCGGGGTTCGTCTTTTCTTGCATTACTTAGGTTTGTCTTTACGGTTACGAAACATTCTCTCTCTCTCTCTCTCTCTCTCTCTCTCTCTCTCTCTCTCTCTCTCTCTCTCTCTCTCTCTCTCTTTTCACACACACACACACACACACACTAATTACGTGACTGAAAGGTATTGGCAGATCGATAATTTTAAAATAAGCCTCACTATATTTTAAGTGGATTGAGACAAAATTTTTTAGATAGTAAGGGAATGATGGAGATATAATGTATATACAGTATATATCTGACACATATATATATATATATATATATATATATATATATATATTATATATATATATATATATATATATATATATATATTATATATATATAGGTTGATAGGTAGATAGATGCATATATAACTATATAAATATCACAAAGATTAATCCTAAATTATCGTTTAATATCCAATTCACTGTACCTTGTGAATAATTTACTCCCAAGGAGAGTTACAAGTGACGAAGTGCTTCTTCCCCGGCAGGATTCGAACTGGCGCCTATTTTAGAAACAACAATAGGGCGTATCTGACACGTGCCTCGGTCACTTCCCCGTCGGTGTTGCTAAATTAGGCGACGGGTCGCGTCCTGCCCGGGATGAAGCACTTATCTGTTACCATTACCCTTGGGTGTAATTTTCCCAAGTTATGCAATATTAGACGATATTTGTGGATTAATATTACGCATATATACATATATGTATTAGGCACTCAAACACACACATGTATATATATATATATATATATATACATACATATTTATATATATATATATATATATATATATATATATATATATATATATATATATATATATATATATTATATTACAGTGAAACTGAGAAACCAGGATTTCACAAAACCCATGAAATTTTCAGGGAATTCATGAAATCACCAATTCATTTAGGGACATTTGATCCCCGAGGGGCTAGTTTTTGTATTTGTCTCTCGGGGACTAGTATTACTGAACACACACACACATACATATATATATATATATATATATATATATATATATATATATATATATATATATATAATATATACATATATGTGTGTGTGTGTGTGTGTGTATTTATGTATGTCTGTGTAGATGGTGGACAGATAGACAGATAGATATAATCCACGCATTGAACTTCACTGTACAAAAAAGATTTTCAGAAACTTGCCTAAAAATGCATCTCGGTTGGTGCTACCCATAGCACTTTGAGAACCACTCATGCAAATGAGCCGGGCCAAAATATTCCCGAAAGCCCATTAAAGAAGTTCCATTGTTCCCCAAAAGGCTCTACATCTGACGGTGGAATTATTCTGAATGAGATGGCAGTTTTCGAGAATATGCTTTTTTTTTATTTGCTGATTGGAATTTTTCCTATTGTTGTTTTTATTAATCGTAAAAGTGTTCTCTCTCTCTCTCTCTCTCTCTCTCTCTCTCTCTCTCTCTCTCTCTCTCTCTCTCTATTCGGGAACACGTTTTTTGGATTGGGTGATTGGAATTTTTATTATCATTTTTATTAATCGTAAAAGTCTCTCTCTCTCTCTCTCTTCTCTCTCTCTCTCTCTCTCTCTCTCTCTCTCTCTCTCTCTCTCTCTCTCTCTCTTCGAGAATACGTTTTGTGAATTGGGTTATTTCTTATTATTTCTCTCTCTCTCTCTCTCTCTCTCTCTCTCTCTCTCTCTCTCTCTTCGAGAGTACACGGTTTAGAATTGAGTGACTGGAATTTTTCAGTTATTATCCTCTCTCTCTCTCTCTCTCTCTCTCTCTCTCTCTCCACACCGTTAAAATTCCATGATTTTGATGTTAGATAATAATATGTCGACTCATAATTTTTTAATAAGTCTCAGTACAATTAGAGACTTAAATTATTTTTATAATAACGGAGTGAATTTTTATAGAGCATCGGGTTTCCTCTAAAACCAATAGAGTACTTGATTAAAGTACACGCTGACAAAATAACATACGATTAAGAATATCATAAAATATTTAAAGGAAGTAAGTTAAATAACAATGATTACGACAGAAAATAAAGAATCAAATAGAAGGAGACGCAATAGATTGTAACTGGGCCCAGAAAATAGCTTATATGGTCATCGCGCCACGTTTCTAATAAGTTGCAGAAAATTGAAAGGAGTATTTATTTAGCCTGCATGAATCCTATGTGCACATTAATGTATGTGTAAATATATATACAGTATATACATGTATATATAAATATATATACGTATATACGTATACATGTATGTATATATATACATATATATAAATATATGTATATATATATATATATATATATATATATATATATATATATATATATATATATATATATATATATATATATATATATATATATGAGACTTCGAGAACCGGAAGATTAATACTTCCTGAACCACCCTTAAAGAAACACGTATAATTAGCAGCAGTACATCAGTGTTGTTACATGTACTCAAAAAAGAAATCCGTCGCCCCGCATCGCTCATTTTGCCACAGAATTGAACAAAAATGGTAAATGTTTCGTTTTAAGCTGACCCGTCGTATACTCTCGAGCCCCAGGGGTGGGTAGTCGAGCTGGCTGTGTCAGTCAATTTAGTAGGAAAAAATAGCAAACAAAAATTTTTACTTTGTATTTTTTATCCTTGTAATTATTTACTAAGGGTCTCTTACTTCGTACTTTTTTATCCTTATATTGTTTACTTAGGGTCTTTACTGGTAGACATTTTCCTGAGCAAATAACGTAATTGTTACTGAATATAGATGTTTTATGCCGTGATATAAATTAAATTTTTGTTTTCTGCTTTTGTCTCCTTATGGCCATGGCGCCAACTACCTAACAAAGTTTAGGATGGGACGGGGGCGGGGGTGGTGGGAATTTAACAGTGAATTTTCCAATTGGCTTTCATTTTTCCTTCACGTTTGTTTACCCCGACGGAATATTTATACGATCTGTATCTTTTTTAGGTTGTATTATGCTAGTGAGTAAAGAAAAAAGTAAACGTAGTTATCACTTTAATCGTTGTGCTTATTTCTGTTGTTTTGAATTTGTCATATTCTGATTTCTTAAATATTTATACGTTTACCTAGAGACATTCGTTTACATGCGTGCGAGTTTGTGTATTATTTATATATATATATTTATATATATAAATATATATATATATATATAAAATAAATAAATAAATATATATATATATATATATATATATATATATATATATATATATATATATATATATATATATATATATCAGGTGTTTCAAAATAGAGGCCCCCTCCACAGAACAAATGGAAAGTTATGAAGTTTTCTGCTATAGCCTATCTCCAAGTACATTATTTTAAGTTTTCTGTTAAACTATTTTCCATTTTACATTTCTTGTATTTTCAGACTGAGCGATGGAGTTAGATACAGCCATGGTTAACGACTCGGAGGAAATCAAATGGATTGACCGAATCCGGGCTATAACCTTCAGAGAGGCCAGGGATGCTGGTGCATACTTCATTTCACGTATATATGCATTTATATATATATATATATATATATATATATATATATATATATATATATATATATATACTACTCTTCTTTCCCATTTTTGTTTCTAGTTCAAGCGCCAATTTACATAAAGACTTTCTTGGCCTACCCACTTCCTCAGCTATGATGTCTTTTGACTCCTGAGAAAAGACTTGAGGCCTTCCAAGATTCTCACTCTTTTCACGATGACAGTCATATGGATTTTTGCTCAGGGAAATGGAGTTTGAGTCTCAGCTTTTGCGATTTGCTGAAATCATACCCTCAAAAATGCAGGCTGTGGTTTCAGGCAGATGGAGGCCACACAAAAATATTAAAATACTCAGAGAGAAACTTAAAATAAATACCTGTTCTGGAATTACTTTGTTTTTATCCATATCAATTTTAGTTTATGCTGTAGAGGGGGCCTCTAATTTCAGAAACACCCTGTATATATATATATATATATATATATATATATATATATATATATATATATATATATATGCATGAGTACATGTAATTACTCATATAGGCATGAACATATGCAGCCATGTGAAAATGCAACGATATATTTCATACACAAATAAATTATATATATAAAGAGAGAGAGAGAGAGAGTGAGAGAGGTCGTTGCATGTTCACATGTCTGCGTATGTTCACGCCTATACGCAAGCAATTACACGTACTCCTGCAAAGGTACGCAAAAGTCAGGACATTTGCATGTACCAATATCGGATATAGCGGAATACGACCCTCAATGTGGTTCCATTTCGCTGCTTAATCGCGGAGGAGTTTCCTTTCGGTTGTAACTTTGATCCCTTTTAAAAAAAAAGTTTTTCCAAACCCCTTGATATTCTGACGCTAAATTCAGTAAAAGTACCGAGACCAAAGTTAACGTTTACCGACACTATTTATTTTTAGGGTCTTGTATCTTTCCTATTTATTTTGTACCCTGCAGAGAGAGAGAGAGAGAGAGAGAGAGAGAGAGAGAGAGGAGAGAGAGAGAGAGAGAGAGTGATGTTGCGTCCTTGTTAAATTTCAGGCCCATTTACACTCTTGCATTATGTGTGTGTGTGTGTGTGTGTGTGTGAGAGAGAGAGAGAGAGAGAGAGAGAGAGAGGAGAGAGAGAGAGAGAGGTTTTGATGTTGCGTCCTTGTTAAATTTCAGGCCCATTTTCACTCTTGCATTATGTGTGTGAGAGAGAGAGAGAGAGAGAGAGAGAGAGAGAGAGAGAGAGAGAGAGAGAGAGAGAGGAGAGAGAGGTCATCTAATTGAATGTCATACTTTTCCACTCATGCACATGTATGTTCGAGAGGAGAGAGAGAGAGAGAGAGAGAAGTGTTATCTAACTGAATGTTAAACTTTTTCACATTTCTGTTCATTTAAAATGAAACACGCGATCTCTTTTCGTAAAAGCACCGGAGAATTTTGTAAAGCTTCTGTCGAAAGTCCATTATACTTTTCAGATATTTAAGCTGCCCAGAAATGTGAAGTATGTTTTTTCATTGTTTTTCTGTCATTTCAATTTATTATCTGATATCTGTGTGGATTCAGTCATAGGTATATTCAAATTATATAATATATATATATATATATATATATATATATATACACACACACATATATATATATATATATATATATATATATATATATATATATATATATATATATATATATATAATTGGATACTGACTCCTCTTTCTGATATACCGAATGAGGGTTCGAATCTTACTACGGACGTGATAATTTATCATCTGCTTCTTCATTTGCAGTGACAGGCTTATCAAGGAGTGTGAAGAAATCGAGAAGTTATGAGGCCATTGTGATTTATTATAATTACATACGTAATAAAAAGTGACTCTTATTTTTTGCGAATTATGCTTTACTGGTGTAACTGCCTCTCCAAAACTGACGCTTATACTTAGTAGTGTAGCAATTACATCGTATTTGTATTATGTTAAGTACGTATATTGTGTATCAGTTTCCTTGTATTAGGTTTTGCCACATATTATCAATTTGTTTATCACTAGTATATTCATGTTGGACGTAAATATCTCTTGACAGCATAACTACTGTTAACTATTATTGTTCGCATCTGAATATGAGGGAGAATTGCATTTTCCTTTTGTTATTGTTCGATTATTGACTTTATTACATCCTTAATAAGTGGGATCTCTTCTTTCTGTATTCCCCTTTGCTTCCTCTTACTTCTTCCTAATGAACACCATATTCTTTGGAAGCTTTAATTTCAAGTCAATGTCCCCTCGGGCTTTTTCCATATGAGTAGGCTTCATCTACTCAATAATAATAATAATAATAATAATAATAATAATAATAATAATAATAATAATAATAATAATAATAATAATAATAATAATAATTCTACAAAATCCTACAGACAGCAGGATGTGAGAAATGGTCTTCAGCTTAGAGATATAAATTATTACTGTTGACATACCTGTCTAGCTTTGAATATTTTCGCACCCCCTGGATATACGATTTTCTCGGGCCGTGTAAATTAGGTTACATTTCATTCATTTGTTGGCTTTTATAAAATTCCACGCTCTACTGCGTATAGTTTTAAAAAATGCTAATTGTTAGGTGACCTGGACTTATCTATTTTCGTTCTATATATATATATATATGTATATATATATACACACATACATGCATGTATTTATGCACAAACATATTTATATATATGTTTATATATATTTTATATGTATATATATGTATGTTTATATATATAATTATATACTCGTATATACATATATATATATAATTTATATATATATATATATATATATATATATATATATATATATATATATATATATATATATATATATATATATATATACTGTATATATCTGTTGAATAGGATGTTTCCCCAATTGATTCGTAATCACATTAATGATATTTTTTTTTATTTGCGGTATGGCACAACTTGGTTAATTTGCGGTCATCACTCTTCAGTGTATTTATCAATTGAATTTCAGCACGGAATTTCCTTCATGTGAAGGGTGATGATATAATAATAATGATTTTAATGAAATTGATGTATTCGAACATCCAAACCGTCTCGTAATCTCCTAATGTTCATCGTCTTGAATTAAGAATGAAAGCTTTAGCGTAAAATGAGGCGTTTAATCCCTACCTCTCTCTCTCTCTCTCTCTCTCTCTCTCTCTCTCTCTCTCCTCTCTCTCTCTCTCTCTCTCTCTCTCTCTCAAACAATGCTTATTACAAATATAGTCTACGGGTAATAAACGCCACGTTTAACTGTGACAATCTTAGGGGAGAAAATGCAATTAAGTTAAGTATACCTTAGTTTAACCAGACCACTGAGCTGATTAACAGCTCTCCTAGGGCTGGCTCGAAGGATTAGATTTATTTTACGTGGCTAAGAACCAACTGGTTACCTAGCAACGGGATCTACAGCTTATTGTGGAATCCAAACCGCATTATAATGAGAAATGGATTTCTATCACCAGAAATGAATTTCTCTAATTCTTCATTGGCCGGTTGGAGATTCGAACGCGGGCCCAGCAGAGTGCTAGCCGAGAACGATACCAACTCGTCCAATGAGGAACTGAAAATGCAATTGCCATAATGTATTCGTTATGCATGTCATAATTGCGTCGCAGCTGCAAAATCACATGAATATTTCTGTCATTTTTGAGGAAGACCTGTGCCCAGCGCTAGCATTTAGAATAATAAGATGGTCTAATTTTCCTTCCTATTCCGCGCTTGGAGCTTGGAGCCCTGCTCCAGTCGTCGCTTCGCGGAATGGAAAATAGCTCGGCTGCGATTTCGCATCCACATTCTGAGCACTGACCAACGTTCTCTAACCACCCCTCCCGCCCCTGTGTTTGCCTTCCAAAATTCGTCGTAACATGGACCTTCCATTAGGCTCCGGGTCTTCAAGGATTTCTTCTCGCGTGCATGATCGGAAATGCTGCTAATGCCACCGGCTCCTCCTTTTAGTCTGTGAGGTATAATGCTGGTTCAGTTTTTGGGGAGATTATTATTATTATTATTATTATTTCTATCACAGTCATCCTAATCGACAGGGTGTTTTTTTTTTATAGTGTGGGGTTCCGGGTTGCATCCTGCCTCCATAGGAGTCCATCACTTTCCTCACTCTTATTATTATTATTATTATTATTATTATTATTATTATTATTATTATTATTTCTCCCCTTTTTAGTATTCTCTTCTTATTTTTTAGTCGTGATATTTTATTATATGTAAGTATTCAGTGATGCGGAACCTGCTTTGCAAATTATTTGACGGTGGGATAATTTAATTTGGATAATAATTCCAATAATGATCCTGTTATTATTATTATTATTATTATTATTATTATTATTATTATTATTATTATTATTATTATTATTATTATTCATAACGAGCATAGAGTACGTATGTTAGGTCAGCCATATAAAAATTTTGATTACGTAGCTCATGCAGAGCAAAATGCCTATTTTTGATTAAACGAAAGAGTGTAGCAAATAACGTGATCAAGATGACTACACTACAGCTGTGGTTGCACAGTGAAATGAAATGTAATATTATTTATTCAGATGAGATTAAACCTCTAAGGTGGGTGAGGTTAGGTAGTCCTTATATTTGTAATCATTACCAGTCGTTGGTTTGCTTCGATCATATCATAATATATTTATCTATGCTGTTCCTTCATTTATCAGACACTCCTCACCCATTTAAGTATTATGATTTATTTATTTTATAAGGAAAAATTTCGTAATTTAGTTTCTTGCATCTCATTATTAATCTATATCCTATTTAATTTGGTTTAATTTGTTACTGTAAGGGGGATGACCTTACGTGGGCGTTAAAGTTAAGTATAGCTTAGTTTTACCAGACCACTGAGCTGATTAACAGCTCTCCTAGGGCTGGCCCGAAGGATTAGACTTATTTTACGTGGCTAAGAACCAGTTGGTTACTTAGCAACGGGACCTACAGCTTATAGTGGAATCCGAACCACATTATAGCAAGAAATGAATTTCTATCACTTACGTTGGAGTAATAATTTCCTATAACAAATAACGACTTGCACCCTGCATGAGAGCAGGCCCACCTCCAATTCAAGGGCCGTCATCCCACAAGGGGTCCACAACCCTCAAGACATTCAATTGCGTTGAGGTCCGGAGAAAGTATGAACAAGAGAAGAGAGAAAGTTGGGGCTTAATCACGAAGAACTCGATAGACCTACTTTTTAAAGTAAGAAAGGTTATAAAAGCCAGAGGAAAAACACAAGCAGGTAGAGAATTCCAAAGCTTGGCTGTTGAAGGAAAGCGACCGTCTCTGGAGCTTCGAAGGGTGAAATAAGACTTGAATTCATTCGACTCCACCGAACATAAGTTAAGTATATCTTAGTTTTACCAGACCACTGAGCTAATTAACAGCTCTCCTAGGGCTGGCCCGAAGGATTAGACTTATTTTACGTGGACTAAGAACCAATTGGTTACTTAGCAACGGAACCTACAGCTTATTGTGGAATCCGAACCACATCATAGCGAAAAATGAGTTTCTATCACCAGAAATAAATTCCTCTAATTCTTCATTAGCCGGCCAGAGACTCGAACTCGGGTCTAGCGAGTACTAGCCCACAGCTCTACCGACTCTCCCAACGAGGAACTTCCACCCAACATAAGTATTCCACATACTCGCGCTCGGTCGATGCTTCGAACTTAGGTCCACCGAACATAAGTTCGAAGCATCGACCCGAACAAGAGTATGTGGAATATAGATGTGTCGTTTAAAAAGGGATCTGACGAGAATTGAAGCATTCGCTCAGACAATGGCCGTGAGATTCGTAGGGTGAACACAAAAGGGGATGTTTTGGAAGCTTTCAACTGGGTCCTGCGTAATGGTAATACACCTATCGTTGGGGTGAAAGGGATGGGGATTAAATGTTATGGGAACGCAGGGGCATAAAATGTCAGAAAACGATGCTCACAGACATACAAACATAGCAGCTGGAAAATACAGGAAGTTGGAAGTTTTTTTTTTTTTTTTTTTTTTTTTTTTTGTAGGAGAGAGAGGTCAACAGTACAAAAAGGAGGCATGACTGAATATTCAGGAGATAGAGGGAGATAAGGAAGTGCCGAAAAGAGGCATTGTTGAATGTACAAGAAAGGGGAATGGAGAAAGAACTGAAACTCCACAAGTGGAGAAGATAATAGAGGCAAGAGGAAAGAGAGAGAGACAGAGAGAGAGAGACTGAATATATATAAAAGTGTTGACGAAAGAAGTGGAAGGTACAGAAATTAAGATATAATTTCATAATAGTCATGAAATAGAAATGCCTGCTTATAAAATCGGAGGAAAATCGGTTACTGAAGACATTTTTAAGTGGAGGAAAGTATCACGGGGAAAATATGTTTAAAATACATTTTAAAAACAGTTTTTCGTAAAAAAAAAGTCAAGAAGGAGTGCGTAATACTACACAGACTTTGGGTGATGTCTGTTAAATTGCACGGACTAATCTAGACGAAGCAAGCGCTTATTTTTTTCTCTGTTCCAAGAAACATACTATGAAGATTTTTTCAACTAAAAAAAAGAAATAAAAAACTTTAGGAAATTATGAAAACTGATAGATACTAATAAATTCTGTAAACCCCGTAGGAAGATTAGGTGCCGCCAGTGCACCTCACGTGGTGCACTGTAGGCATTACTTAAGTGTCTTTGCAGCGTCGCTTCGGCCCCTAGCTGCAACCTCTGTCATTCCTTTTTCTGTGCCTCCGTTCATATTCTCATTCTTCCTTCTTGCTATCCACCCCAGCTAACAGTTGTTTCATAGTGCAGCTGCGAGGGTTTCCTCCTGTTACACCTTTTAAACCTTTTTATTCTCAATTTCCCTTTCAGCGCTGAATGATCTCATAGGTCCCAGCGCTTGTCCTTTGGCCTAAATTATATACTCCATTCTATTCTAATTCAAATGCTGTAAACAGGAAACCCAAGACCGGAATTCTATTATCGTAAAAATGAGGGAAAAGTGCTACATGTGTTACGACCGATATTGTCCAAGAATATCTTTTGTCTATCTACAGTGGCGATCCGTTAACTTCTTTTATAAATGAGATGGGTAAATTAACATTAGATATTTTCGCCTCACCAAGTAGAGACTCGAAGTCTATCCAACTGGGGGCCGGGACGACTTGGTACCCTTGTCTGAAAAATCTTGACCTTGTTGACTTAAATGCGAATACTGTACCTGGTAGTTAATTGACTGGTGTGGGTTGTATGTAGCTATGGTAAAGAGGGCATGGGGCTTGCACCCTCATTCCATAGAGGACTTGCTAAAGATCGGGAGGTTAACATCCTTTAAAGTCACTACCATCGATGCCTAAAGGGTTTATATTTATATATATATATATATATATATATATATATATATATATATATTGTGTATACATGTATATATTTATACATTTATATACATCTACATATATATATGTATATACATATATATATACATGTGTGTGCGTGTGTTTGTGTATGTTTGCGTGTAAATAAATTTGCAGGTTTTAAAGCCTCTTTCATATGCCGGAGAACACTTAAACTTTTCTTTATCGGTCCAAGGTTCTCTCTCTCTCTCTCTCTCTCTCTCTCTCTCTCTCTCTCTCTCTCTCTCTCTCTCATGCGGTACTTCATATTTCACTCAGAGCGTCTTTGACGTCATCTTGCTCGTGAATGTTAATGATCTCTTATGGTCTGAGTTTATCTCTCTGGAGTAGAAGAGCGGTTTGAGACGGAATATTTCTCAACTCTTCCCCTGGAGGAAAATGAATGTGTCACTCTATTTACTTTATGAAATTCTGGAACTGATTAATTTCATCTTCAGCAATATCATCAGGCAACAATCAGCGATTGTTGAGATATCTTTCTGTAATAAACAAACAATAATCTTTTGAGGTGTTGGAATTTGCGATGTAAATCGTTACGTGTAGATTGATATAGTACAAACACTGATATGTGATGGGCTGGAGAGGTTTTGTGCCTAGAGATGCACTGGGTCACAAGAAGACCCGAAATCTAATGGGATGCTCGCGCCTGGCTTTATCATGTTGTGTATCAAAGATTAAGTTAAGGCATAAAACAAACTTCCACCCAAAAGCTAAAACGTGAGAATATTTTTTAGAACAAAGGCCTAATGATCCTTTTCTAGCCCAGGCTTGAAAGTATCAAGTATTCTGTATTGTAAATCTACCCCTTGTTAACTTTTTGAGGACACGGGCTGGGGTCTTAAAGCTTTCATCGCAAAATGAACTTTACTTAAGGTCATATTACTGTAGTTTGATGTAGGCTGTAATGGGTCACAACGAGACTCGGAGAATCAACTAGGTGAAGGCGTGAGACTCATCGCGTACGAAGTTTTATAATAAGGTTACCGTGCTGTAGTTTTCATCCTTCATTTGAAGAGAAGTCCTTAGGCTATTCTCACAATCTCGTGAAAACAGTTTGTGTAATAAAAATCCTCAATTATAATATATATAATTATATATACTGTATATATATATAGATATATATATATATATATATATATATATATATATATATATATATATATATATATATATATATATATAATTATATATATTATAGTAATATAGTTTATGATTATTCATTATTATTCAGTAGATGAAACCTATTCATATGGAACAAGCCCACAGGGGCCACTGACTTGAAATTCAAGCTTCCAAAGAATAAGGTGTTCATTAGGAAGAAGTAAGAGGATGTAAAGGGAAGTACAGATTCCTATTACACAACAACAACAACAACAACACTAATAATAATAATAATAATAATAATATGTGTAATCACTCTGTTCTGGTTAATGAACCGGGTCTTCTCACCCTCTACAAATCACTGAAACAGAGCCGCCGAAGCCAGCAAGCGCCGCCGACCTGCAATATACACCTTTGCACTGTTCAATAGTGCACGATCGAATGCATCATTGAGGAACCAGCGAAAGGCTGTTTGGGCGTAAAGGGGATGTGGCCGTTGGTTTGAAGACCCTCGTCTTAAGGGGACGTCAGTGCTCGTTCCTGGGCGTGTGTGCCGAGGAGGTACTCTTATGTTTAGGCCATTTTTTAGTTTCTGTTGTACTTATTCTCTCTCTCTCTCTCTCGTTCGTAGCCTTTTGTGTGATGTTAATACGCGTGCATGTGAAATGTTTCAGGGCATTCAGTAGTTACAGTTATAATTATTCTCTCTCTCTCTCTCTCTCTCTCTCTCTCTCTCCTTTTGTGAGATGTTAATACGCGTGCACTGCATCTCAAATCTCTCAGTTACAGTTATAATTATTCTTTTGTGAGATTTGTGAGATGCGTGCACTGCACGTCAAATGTTTCAGGCATTCAGTAGTTAAGCAGTTATAATTATTCTCTCTCTCTCTAGAGATCTCTCTCTCTCTCAAATGTCTCTCATTCAGTAGTTACAGTTATAATCTATCTCTCTCTCTCTCTCTCGTAGCCTTTTGTGAGATGTTAATACCGCGTGCACTGCACGTCAAATGTTCAGGGCATTCAGTAGTTACAGTTATAATTATTCTCAGACTTTGTGAGATGTTACGCGTGCACGTCAAATGTTTCAGGGCATTCAGTATTTATGTTATACTATTTCTCTCTCTCTCTCTCTCTCTCTCTCTCTCTCTCTCTGTGGGTCTTTGTGAGATACTAGTTAATAACACCGAATGTTCTTGTTATAACTTTTGTCCTGGAGCAAATCTAAGGTTTGGAAGTTTACAGCAATCATAATTACGATTCCTTTGAGGAAGAGAATGAAAAATCTAAGTATCATAGACGATTATTAATATATATACGCAAGTGTGTGTTTGCACAAAAGGTAAGAATAACAGACCAGCATGCATGTACACACACACACACACATACATATATATATGTATGTATATATATACATACATATATATACAGTATATATATATATGTATGTATATATATACATATAGGTTTTGCGATGGTTTTAACCGCATTTACTTCAGCTTCCGATTAGCGGAAAATATTGATAATTTTCGAGATTAACTTATCAAATATGAAGGTTTACTTATCATTTGAGGTTGGTGAAAGTATCGCTGATGATGTTATCGTCTGTGTCCTATGAACAATGATGAAGCTGATACAGAATGTGAGATTCGTTTCTTGTCATTTATTGCAACTGATTGGTCCAAAATGACTATCATCAAGAAGTTTCTAAATGCTTTAATGGTGAAATCAAATAAATTGCGAAGCCTCCATTTTTCTCTCTGTGCGTAAACTACAAAAAAAGAAAAAATCAGCTCTTTCTCATGGATAAGTCATGACTATAAAGTGCTGGGTTTTCCATTTTTATTTTTGGGTCATTCGTTTTAAGAAAATCGAAAAGAAAAATTGCGAGGCCTCCCTTTTTCTCTCTGTTCGTGAACTTAAAAAAAATAACCCTTATTCTTCCTCACAGATAACTTATAATTATGAAGTGCTGGGCTTTCCATTTATTCACGGTCGTTCTTTACACCATAATCGACAAGAAACTCGACGCGTCGACATTTTCATGGATGACTTCCAATGCAGACAGACAGGCGGTCGTTAATAACACGACCTTACAATAGGCATTAAAAAAAAAAAGCTTGTCAGATAACGGCCACTGGGCCGTTACTTCGGTTTATAAATGGATTCTATGAATAGCTGGAAATCAGGGTAAAAAAAAAAAGGGGACTCATTCTAGTTCACGGCTGGAAGGGAATGTGAAAAATTAAGAGCGGAAGGAGGCCACGGAATGGGTTGAAGAAAAATGGAAATGAATCTCTTTAGCTCGTAGCGGAAAAAAATGTAGTTCGGGAAGGAATGGATACCGACTTGCTTCAGATTTGACTGTATATATATATATATATATATATATATATATATATATATATATATATATATATATATATATATATATATATATATATATATATATAAGCAGATTTTACTGAATATCTAAATTCACATTTTACTATTTATAGAAAATAAGATTTTACTGCATTTACAAAAGCAGATTCTACTGTATATATTAAATCGAATTTACTGTTTTATAAAATCAGATATTACTGTATATATATAAAATATATATATACATACATATATATATATACATACATATATATATAATATATATATATATATATATAGGTCCTATGTATGTATAATGTATTTTTACTATATACAGAAAATCAGATTTTACTGTATATATAAAATCACATTTTACTATATACAGGAATTAGGATTTTACTGTATATATAAGATTATTTTTAATATATATAGTAAAATAAGATTTTACTGTATTATATAAAATAAGATTTTATACAACACACATACATACACACACATACACACACACACATATATATATATATATATATATATATATATATATATATATATATATATAAAATCACAGTTTCACATACATAAATAAGATTTTACTGTATATGTACAATATAAATCATATACATGTAAGATGGTGAAAAATATATAAACTGCAGATAAAAATGAATATTTTCAAATTTTATATTTCAACAAATGTGGGTTCCTTTGGATTCTCCTCACACTTTATATTTTTAGTTTTCTTCCAAAGAAAACTAGAATGAGTTGTCTGTCCGTCCGCACTTTTTTGTCCACTTTTTTTCCTGCGCGCTTTTCTGTCCGCCTCAGATCTTAAAAACTACTGAGGCCAGAGGGCTGCAAATTGGTGTTGATCATCCACGTTTTTCAATTTTCAAACATACCAGATTGCAGCCCTCTGGTATCAGTAGTTTGTATTTTAACGACCGTTATCCGTGATCGTGCGTATGGGAAGTCATAGGTGCCAACCATGAAAATTGTCGGGCGCGGCTGGGAGTTTTTCTTGTCGTTTCATACAGCATTATACGCGACAGAAAAATAATTGCGGAAAGAAACTTATGCTCATTATTTTACTTGTTATAACTGCTAATTAGAATCTGCATTAATATTAATATGGGTCCAGGTATGTATATTTCTTTCCATATTTTATCAAGATATATATTTGAAATATATAGTAAAGATATGGCTATATCCTATCATTATCCCCTCCTTGGTTAATAGTATTTAATTCACTACTGTATATACGAATTCACACTTACTATATTTTGAAAATCAGATTTTGCAATCATTTTTGTTTTGTTTTGTTTAAAATCACTTTTACTATATACAGGCAAATGCTCTTTTGTGTTTTACTGTACATATAAAATCAGATTTTACTGTATATATAAGATTACATTTTTATATAGAAAATAAGATTTTTTACTGTATATATATGTAAAATAAGATTTTACTGTACACAACACAACACACACACACACACACACACATATATATATATATATATATATATATATATATATAAAATCACAGTTTACGACATACGTAAAATAAGATTTTACTGTATATGTACAATATAAATCGTATACATGTAAGATGTGAGTGAAAAAGTATATAAACTGCAGATAAAAATGAATATTTTCAAGTTATTTATAAAGAAGCAAATGCGGGTTCCTTTGGATTCTCCACACTTAATATTTTTAGTTTTCTGTAAAAGAAAACTATTGTGACGGCTTTGTCTGTCCGTCCGCACTTTTTCTGTCCGCGCTTTTTCTGTCCGCCCTCAGATCTTAAAAACTACCGAGGCCAGAGGGCTGCAAATTGGTAAGTTGATCATCCACCTTTCAATCATCAAACATACCAGATTGCAGCCCTCTAGTCTCAGTAGTTTGTATTTTATTTAAGGTTAAAGTTAGCCGTGATCGTGCGTATGGCACCGTTATAGGTGCCAACAACACATGCCACCACCGGGCCGTGGCCGAAATTTTCATGGGCCGCGGCTGGGAGTTTCATGGGCCGTGGCAGAAAGTTTCATACAGCATTATACGCTGTACAGAAAAATCGATTGCGCCGAAGAAACTTAGGCTCATTATTTACTTGTTTTCTCTGATAACTGCTAATTAGAATCTGCATTAATATTAACTTGGGTCCAGGTATGTATATTTCTTTCCACATTTTGCTCAAGATTTTCGAAGGAGATTTGAAAGTTGGGAAAGTATGCAAGATTACCAGTGCAGGCTCCTTTTTAGTTTATGGCCCATTGGGCCTCTCCTTGGGTAATCGAGCACCTGGGTTAATTCACGACAGCTGCTCCCGGTACGAATTTAGGTGGTTTTTCACTTCTTGATTCTTTTTGTAAAACCGAGTCTTCTTTGCAATCATTTTTGTTTTGTTTTGTTTAAATAGTTTGCTTGATATGCTTCATAGCAAAGGCAAAAGGTCTTGCTCTTTGTGTTTCCCTTTCATCGTGGTCATACACTTAGTTTATGTGTGCATATGTATATATGTACAGTATGTATATATATATATGTGTGTGATTGTGTGTTATATATATATATATTATAGAATATATATAATTATGAAATGTTGTCCATTGGGTCATATATATATAGTTATATATATATATATATATATTTAGACATTTGTGTGTGTATAACGTATATCCATATACTCATGCATCACACACATATATATATATATATATATATATATATATATATATATATATATATATATGTGTGTATAGTATATACATATACACACACACACACACACACACATATATATATATATATATATATATATATATATATATATATATATATATATATATATATATATATATATATATATATATATATTACTTTTTACTCCATTTTCTCCCGTTTAGAAGGGCGAGAGAAGTTTAGCCCGCTGACGCTGGTATCCGCATTTACTGTTAAATCGAAGGTCGGTATTGAACAGCAGACATTCCAAAAATGCCCTTTAGAGTCAGTACTCGGCTATACTCCACCCTGGCTGCGACCCACCACAGTTATCTGTTTACCAGGTAGCAGTTCACTGATTAGTCCTCCGAGGAGGGTAGTGCCGTCAGTGCACCTCATGCGGTGCACTGTAGGCATTACTTAAGGTTCTTTCCAGCGTCCCTTCGTCCCCTAGCTGCAATTCCTTTCATTCCTTTTACTGTACCTCCATTCATATTCTTTCTTCCATCGTACTTTCCACCCTCTTTCAACAGTGTTTAATAGTGCAACTGCGAGACTTTTCTCCTGTTACACCTTTTAAACCTCTTACCCTCAATTTTCCTTTCAGCGCTGAATGACCCCATAGATCCCAGTGCTTGGCCTTCGGCTTAAATTGTATGTTCTATCTACCACTGATTAGTCTAATAGAAGCACAGTGGGTTTCAACAGATTGTACCTAGATCGATGCTCCTTGGGCGGGGATCGGTTGAGGTTCCTCTGTCTGGTTAGGCAAGCGTTCTACGTCACGTTTCTCTAATATTGTTCAGCTTGATTAACCGGGAAATCAAAATAGCGAGAGATAGATTTTTAGTACAGGTGTAACTTCTCATATCCAAGCAATATATTAAACTTCACTGGTAAATGATTGACGTTTTTACTGAAGGGTTTTTTTATAAATCATCTACTGCAGTTTACCTTTTAACAGAAAGGGCTAGGTAAATAGTCTTCTCCTATCTTGTAGATAGTTAATTCAGTACTGTGAGATACTTTACATTTGAAGATGTATGTTCACAGTAATGAACTTGAAAGGACCTTAGAGAGAGAGAGAGAGAGAGAGAGAGAGAGAGAGAGAGAGAGAGAGAGAGAGAGAGAGAGAGAGAGAGAGAGATTTAAGGTTCGTTGGCAGCATGATGTAAACTTTAGGATAAGCAGCTGTGAAGGCTAATTTCTTGTGTCATTTAATGAAATTGTATTGTCAACTTTTTCAGAGCTCTGTATAGTGGTTCTACCGCCCTCTCCCGTTTCAGGATGCGTGTCCCATATTTCATCATTTTTTCGTCAAGTATTTGAGAGAGAGAGAGAGAGAGAGAGAGAGAGAGAGAGAGAGAGAGAGAGAGAGAGTGTGGAAACGTCTTCAAGAATAGATTAGCCTTTGTTTTTGTTGTCTGTTCTGAAAATGAAGCCGATTTTTCGGGAGAAAGAGGTAGCATACTATTGACTGGTTTCATATTTTTGGGGGCATGGTTACCTTATCGAGGCCTTTACGTTTTGATGGCATGCACTTTGGGCACAAAAATGTCAATTTTTGACATCGGAAGGCTTGTTCTTTTGCGTAAATAAGTTTAAGGACCTTGATAAAGTTAAGAACACTACCGTCTGGTATTTCCCACTCTCTCTCTCTCTCTCTCTCTCTCTCTCTCTCTCTCTCTCTCATCCCCAGCTGTAGCCGAGGTACCTACCGAGAGGTCAAAAAGGAAGAAAAAAATCTATAGTAAATATCAAGAAAAGAAAAAACCGACATTTTTGTTGTTTGTTTTGAAAGTGGAGTGCCAACTTCAGAGAGGATAAAAAGTCGAAGATAGATTAAAAGAGAAGATATTCTTCAGTTTGTGTAAGATTAAATTGTTTACGATGTAATTGAACACAGGCATCCGGAATTATGATAGCAGCATTTCAAGCAAGTTCGCGAATCACTTCACTTTTGCCTGATACAAACAAAATCATTGAAGTGTCTTAGAAAAGCCGGATAGGGTGCACTGGAAAACCTACGGCGGGTGTTGATAGCTAGTTGGGTTGGTGGGGTGGGAGGGAGGAAGGGACATTGCAGATCCTTCATTTTCCGACTCGGAAGGCTGCTAATTAAAACCCTGAAAGGATTCCCTGATAGGTCGAATTTGAGGCGTCGAACTCAAACATGATTCAAACATGTTTTTTAGGATCGAGCTGGATTCGTCTGTGTTTGGCTAAAGGTAATATCCGTTTTACATTCAAGGGGAGCGTCCTCATTCCCTTGGGAGGGCGGGGGTGTTGGGGGCGGGGGGAAACGGTGATAATATCCTCTTGTTAGGAAATGTTATTAGCCTCTCTCTCTCTCTCTCTCTCTCTCTCTCTCTATAAGATGGAGTTTTTGTTCTTGTTGACTACTCTGAGGAATCTGAATCTGAGGTTTATGAGCAATCAAATTTATTGTTCACAGTGTAACTTTAAATGACTGCAAACAGTTTAACACGTCTAAGATATATATGTATATATATACACATACATACAAACATTATATATATAAATATATGTATGCACATGTGCATGTATGTAAGCATGCATGTGTGTACAAATACATTTATATATATATATATATATATATATATATATATATATATATATATATATATATATGTGTGTGTGTGTGTGTGTGTGTGTGTTATATGTATGTGCATATATATGTATATAGGTATGCATGTGTGTACAAATATATTTATATATATATATATATATATATATATATATATATATATATATATATATATATATATATATATATATATATATATATATATATAAATGTGTGTGTTATATGTATGTGCATATATATGTATATAGGTATACACGTGTGTACAATATATATATATATATATATATAATATATATATATATATATATATATATATATATATATATATATATATATATATATATATATATATATATATATATATATGTGTGTGTGTGTGTGTCTGTGTGTTTGTGTGTGTGTATTTGTATATTTATGTATATATATACTGTAATTTCCCACAGTGACTCTCCTTGACGAGGTCATGTCACCAGGCGACCTGTGGAAAAGTTATGGGCTCTTCTTCATTCTCCCGTTTATTTTTCCCCCTGTAGGGTCAAGGGGTTGGGAATGGAAAAATGAATTCACGTTTTCCGTCTGTCGGTTTCAGAACTCGTTTAATCTTTTCCAGATCTTTTTTATTTTGGTTTTCTTTTATATAGATATATATTTTTGTGCAGGGTAGAAAAATATCTCGAACAGTTTATTTCACTTTATTCGAATGTTTACCTGAACCCGAAGCGGTTGGGGTATGGGAGCATAACCCTGCAGAAAAATCTGAGCACTTTCTGTTGTGAATCTCTCTCTCTCTCTCTCTCTCTCTCTCTCTCTCTCTCTCTCTCTCTCTCTCTCTCTCTCTCTCTCTCTTTTTATATATATACATTATATACTGAATATATTTATATATATGTATTTATATATATTTATACTGTATATATATATATATATATATATATATATATATATATATATATATATATATATATATATATATATATGTATTAACTTTATCACTTGCACAATTATCTGTGCATTAATGTAACTACTGACAGGACCTCATTGGAACTGGATGGTATCTATGGAGATATTTATTAAAAAAAAATTACAAGCTTTCCAGGACTAACTGTGATCATTACCAAGTATCCTGGAAAGCTTGTAATTTTTATTGAACAAATATCTCCGCTGGATACTCATTCAGTTTGAATGAAGTCTTGTCAGTAATATGTATATATATATATATATATATATATATATATATATATATATATATATATATATATATATGTATATATATATATATATATATATATATATATATATATATATATATATATATATATATATATATATATATATGTGTGTGTGTGTGTGTGTGTGTGTGTGTGTACGTGTGTGCACATTTTGCATTTATCCATGTATGTATATATATTTATGCATATATATATATGTATATATATATATATATATATATATATATATATATATATATATATATATACATATATATGCATATGAATTTTATATGGATGTGTTCGCACATTTCTTTTACGCCATTACAAGCTTAGTAATAAAAAAATGTACCTAAAATCAAATTATCATGTGAAGGAAATTTGAGCTTGGTGGCTGGCAGATGCTCTAATTGTGACCTGTTAGCTATTTCAGGGGAAGCCTTAGGATTACGAAGAACCAAAATAAATATCTGCCTTAAGATTGTCAGTTTTCAATTTTTTTTTTTTGGCATTAGATTAATTTAGTTCGTTTGAGGTCACCTTCTAGATATCCCTGTGCAGTGTTGTTCTCTTAACTGTTAATTTAATGAAGATTTTCTTGAGTGACTAACTGAATATCTCTTGACTTTTAATTATTTCTTCGCAGTTATTTATACATATATATATATATATATATATATATATATATATATATATATATGATTATATATATGTACATATATATATTATATATATATATATATATATATATATATATATATATATATAGAGATAAAGAGAGAGAGAGAGAGAGAGAGAGAGAGAATAGCAGAAGAACTTTGTGTCTAAATTCATAAAAACTGGGCGCATGTTTTTTACCAATATATGTTTACAAAGTTTTCCTGCCTATTTTGAGAGAGAGAGAGAGAGAGAGAGAGAGAGAGATAATGGGGGATTGTTTTAGCAAGGCAAAGGACAACGACGAAGAACTTGGGCCGTTGCGTGGGGTGTACCTTACAGATTTCTTCTCATTAAGGTAAAATGAGTTACCAGTGGAGATACGGCGACCTCGTTAGCTTGCGAGCGGAATAAGGCCACGGTGTAAACAACCAACCAACGGGTCTTACGTGTGTGTGTGTCTAATTTTTCCTAATTGAAGTATTCTGTCTCTCCTCCAGCCCCGCTTGGCTTCGGAAGGTCCGTTTCAGATGCTTTCTCCTGCGTTAGATGCGCAGTAAGCAGGTGCTCTGCTTGGAAATAACTTCTGTACATAATACTCTATCCTAAAGAGAAGAAGAATATTATTTAACTAAGCTTTGTTTAACCAGAAACGAGTTATGCTTGAGAATTCTGATCTCACCCTCCCCCCACTTTCCCATGTGTGTGCACGCGCATGCGTGGGGAGCTGGGCGTGCGACCGCGCCGATTATGACGATATTTTTAGATGAAATTATTCATAATATTGTACTTGGAGTGAAAGGTCTTGTAATGATGATGAACATTAAAAGCTCATAAATAAGAAAAATTTGATATTGACGGATAATGAACCTCTCGCGCTGAATTCGCTGTAACAAATTAATTATATGTGAGATTATACTGTCTTTAAGGTTATGTCAGACCCATAGTTCCATGTTTAACTTTAAATCTTTAAAGGCAACGGTAGAACGCACACACACACACACACATATATACGTATATGTATATATGTATGAATATATATATTATATATATACACATACATATACATAACTATCCGCTATATCCATTTAGAGGTGGTTGCGGTAGAAGGGAGTATCCCTCATCTGCTAGCCCCGTACTTTTCTACCATCTGTGATCCATCTATAGTTCAAGTTTTGGGATTCTCTTCTCGCTGCTGTTTTCCCTGACTCTAGCAATCTTTTAACTTTCAAGTGCCGTTGGCTGTCACTTCCCTTAAGGTCATATCCCCTAAATCTTCAGCAATATTTCTCTTCTTTTTCATTGGAGCCGCTCTATTTTAGGGCATTATGTTACCCGAGTTTTTATTTAAGTTTTTCCAGTTGAGGTGGCGTTTTGTCTGTCCGTCCGCCCTCAGAGCTCAAAAACTACTGAGGCTAGAGGGCTTCAGTTTGTTATATTGATCATCCACCTCAGTCTTCAAACATGCCAAGTGCAGCCCTCTGGCCTCGGTAATCTATTTTATTTGAGTTAAATTTAACCATGATCGTGCGTCTAGCACGCTATAGGTACAACAACGGCAACCACTGGGCCGTGGCTGAAAGTTTCGTGGCCGCGGTTGAAGTTTCGTAGGGCGTGGCTGAGTTTCATGCGGCATTATACGCTGTACAGAAACTCGATTGTGCCGAAAAACTTCGGCGCATTTTCCTGTTTTTATCGTAGTTATCCACGTGCTTTGGTAAAACCAAGTTTTATTCACATAAAACAAAATAATTTCGCTGAAAGGAGGGAACCTGTGACACAACTGGTCGCTTCCAATCCTTTTCTTGACCAGAAATCGTGTGGAATACCGAGCGGAGCTTGAAATTGACAGATTGTTCAACTCTCAGAACTATTGGGATTTTCACCGGAAGGCTACAGGTTTTACAAAGGCGTCTGTAACGGGTGCAAATTGTTTTTGGAGAAAGGCCTCGTTCTTTTAAACTAATGCAGATTGACTCTCGAATTGTTTTCCAGGGAGCTCGTTGTCGCCATCGTAAAAAAAATTGATTGATTTCCCGAAAATTATATTTATTTTTGTTATTTGAAGAAAATATTAAGATCGTGAGGAAGAGCACCCCAGACGTGTTTAAAAAAAAAATGATGACAGAAGCGTTAAACCTCTCCCCCTCCCCCGCCCCCCGTGAAAAATGGATTTTCATTTGAAAAAGAAACATGTCCAGTACAACTATATACGTCTGTCATTGTATCAAATTAGTCATGCGTTCATGGCTGCTATGTAGCTTTGCTTAAGTGACTGACTGAATGAAAGAAAAACAGTCTTAAAAATGTATAAAAGTCATGGGAACCGACGAGCATGAAAAATGAAATGGAGAGGAGTTAACAAGCTAAAGAAAGCGTGAAGCTAGAGAGGAAATTATGACACCAGGCAAGAATTACAGTAAGGAAAGAAAAGAAAAGGGGGGAGATAAGAAAATAAAAGGGGAGATTATCCTATAAAGGGAAAATAAGACTGCAAAGAGCACCAAAGACGGCAATAAGAAGAGTGGGACCTCAAGGATAAAAACAGGAAAGACGCAAGGACACAGTAAAGATTAATTCCTTATGTACTAATGCAAGAGTTAGATGAACCACGTCCGGTACATATATATAACCACGCTACTTTCAGTTCCTTATGAACGAGCCTGTCTCCTTTTTTTTCCCCATTGGGGAAATGCACTGCCCATTCTGGAAAGTAACTTGGTGCAGTCATACATGAGGGTATGGTAACATGACCTTTTTTTAGTTTTCTGTAGAAAAAAAAAAATATTGAGATGGTTTTTATCTGTTCGTCCACACTTTTTCTGTCCACCTCAGATCTAAAAACTACTGAGGCTAGAGGGCTGCAAATTGGTATGTGAATCATCCACCCTCCAATCATCAAACATACCAAATTGCAGCCCTCTGGAATGCTCATCTTCCTTTTATTTGAGGTGAGAAAATTAGGCATGATCGTGCATCTGGCACGCTGTAGGACAGGTCACCACTGAGCTGTAGCTGAAAGTTTCATGGACCGCGGTTCATACAACATTGTACGTTGTACAGAAAACTCGATTGCGCCGAAGAAACTTGGGCGCATTTTTTACTGGTTTATTTTCAACTGTGGGGGAGTGACCTCTCCTGGCGTCCAGGATACCAGATCTGTTTACACCTCCGGTTCCGGACCAGGATTTTATGTTGGTCCCTTTATTTTGGGTTAAGATCCGGTCACAAATTTTCCCAAAAACTGTCGGAGAGGGACTCATTGGTTAAAGAACAGTCCAATCAATTTTGTAATCTGTAGTCAGTGATTTATTGTTTCATCATTCAAGGTCGCTTTTGAAAATAAACTGGCGTCATAACAGTATTTGTACAAAACATTGAGAGGGTCACAGTAGGTCAAAATACACTTCCTTATTCTTTTTTAACATGCACTTAATCTAGATCCTATTTATATCCCGACGTTATATCTCTTCTGAGATTTTCGTGAATCTTTTAGGGATGCTCACCCATAGGCCAAGGACCAGTTCCCACAATTTGGTGACAACCCGGATCAAAGGATGGAAGGCAAATATATATCTTGGAGAAATTTATGAGTGTCCAGTTAATTACCCCGTCTGCCAAAGCCCGGTAAAGTAATCTAGGTATGCGGTATGTCTTGGTAGAGTAGCTACTCTTCCTCCTGTTTTTCATATCCAGTGTAAACTTCATAATCTCCACAGTACGTTTAGGAAAAGGCTGATTGGTATCACGACGTGATATTACATGTAGTAGTACGTTCTGAGTCAGCACTTCTGACTTAGGAAGAAATCTTCTATAATAATAAAATCCGAGAGGATCTTGTTTGACCTACCCCGGGTGGCAGAAGGGGAGAAGACATGACACAGCCACCCACCCCCTGCAAACCGGTTTGTCCGGCCTGGATGGGGGGCGGGTTTGGTAGAGGAACGGGGGGGCGGGAGAGACATCCATCCTCCTCCTGCAAACCTGTTTGTCCGGCCAGGGTGGGGGCGGAGTAGGTATGGGATCGGGAGGGTGGGGAGGCAGCAGCGCCGTTCCATCGCGCCACAAGCTCATGGAATGATAATAGTCCTCGATGTTTTAAATAGTCGTTTTGGATTATTTTCTAATTTTCTGTTTATTAGACAATAAAGCGATGCATAAAATGAATGGAAATATCGAAAGCAATAGAATTTAAAATCGGAGTAATAGTGAATATAAAAGAAAATATTTTATTTCGTGTATCGGTGCCCTTTGGTGAAACTCAGCCTTCGTCAGGTAAAATATTGAATGAAAGGAGATTTTCACCTACACCCTTCATCTCTTCCTATCCTCTCCTTGGCGAGATATCAAATGGAAAGCCGATTGATGGATGGAATAGATTTTTCAAAGCTCTTTGTTTTCCCTCTCTGCAAATTTTACAGACATCATCGAGAATGCATATATATATATATATATATATATATATATATATATATATATATATATATATATATATAATATATATATATATATATATATATATATATATATATATATATATATATATATATATATATATATATTTGTGAAGTTTTATTCTTTAAACTGGCTCAAATTAGCTCACGGAATTTTTGTGGATGCATTATCCGTTTTTGCAGTCATAATCAGGTTGATTCGTAATAATTATAATTTACTTTTTTAATCTCAACTCTTTATATATCTGGTGGGAGTTTGGTTGAACCAAAGCAACGATGAAAGGAAAACCGCTGGGCTCCCTATCGAAGGGAATAATAGTGAGAAATTAGATAACGGGGAACAAGGTAAGAAAAAGTGAAAACTTCAGGAATCGGATATAGGGGGAATTAAATAAAAGGTATAGAATTTAATTCTCTGGAATAATAATGTAAGTTGTAAATCAAGACATCAGATCTAGTAATTCCAAAAAAGGCCCCTTTAATATATAGCAAATCTTGTTCTACTGGGTCCAGCTACTGAGTTGTCAGACTGAATTCATGAACAGACAGCTGTCTAAACAAAAACGTACTTTCACCATCTAATAGCAATTATAACAGTGATATAATTGTCATGCAGGCAGTGCAAACGTAGGGAGCAAAGAGTAATTAGTGTAGTAAATATGAGGGAGAGCAAAGGGCGATTAAGGAAAACGGAGAGTGAAAACGGGCTTGAGATGTGAAGTAAATAGTGAAAGGGAACTGAAGACATGGAAGGGGAGATTTGGAAACGTACGGAAAGGAGATGGAAGACACGAAAGAAAAATCGGAAACTAATGGGACCATAAGATTGTAAATGGTAAGTAGGGTCCGTGAGGAAAAGGAAAGAATCATTAACGATTTTCAAGATCAGTTCTGCTGTATTAATGTACTGGGAAAGTTAGAGTCCAAGTAACTTATTAACCATGTCAAGTCTATCAATCCCCTATAGGGAGGTAGTGCCGCCAGTGCACCTCCATGCAGAAGCGTTATAGGCATTAGCAAAGATTCTTCGCCCAGCGTCTTCCAGCCCTAGCTGCATCCCGTTTCATTCCTTTTGCTGTACTTCCATTCATATTCTCTTTTATTTAATTGATTCATAGTGCAACTGCGAAGTTTTCCTCTTGCTACAACTTTCAAACCTTTTTACTGTCAATTTCCGTTTCAGCGTTGAATGACCTCGTAGGTGCCAGCGTTGGCCTTTGGCCTGAATTCTTCATTTTATTCTAATCTATTCTAAGTCTGTCTATCTGTTTCGTATTAATAATACTCCGTTTCCTTTAATGAGGATTAGTCTTGAGAGAGAGAGAGCGGAAGAAAATGTCACTAATTCATCCTTCAACTGTTGAATCAAGTATGAACCGGCTGTACAGAAATCTTGAATAGTATTATTTTGTGTGTGTGTGTGTGTTAGATAGCCTCATACTTCTTTGAGATGTTTAGAGTTTGGACTTTATTTGTACTCCTTTAGGGAGAAGCCCTAATCTTGTTCTCAGCACAATTTCTGTGCGTGTGTATGTGTACGTGCTATATATAATTCATCCCATAAATGTTTTCTGACACACACAAACATACATTCAATAAATGTTTGCTGACGCATACACACAAACACACAATCAATAAATGTTTGCTGACACATGCACAAAAAAACATACACGTATCCCATAAACGTTTCCCGATACACACACACACGTAGTTAAGCTGCCCCTAACAGTTCGATAAACCCTGTAAATAGAATATTTCTACAACACTAAATACTTCATAAACCTACTTTCAGTGAAGGCCCTCCAGCAGGCTGTCGAACCCCTTGACACACTCTGCACCATTCACTTCTTTCTTGCTCAGACTCTCTCGCTTCGTGGATGTGGAGGCCCTTCGTTTCCTTTACTTCTTTCACTCCATCTTTCCTTCCAATTAATTCTTCCTCTCTTTGCTACCAGCAATTCCGAATTGTATTTTATTTTTTTACCAGCTTTCATTCTTTCAACATGAATCTTTACTGTGTATATGTATAATATATGTATATATATATATATATATATATATATATATATATATATATATATATATATATATATATATATATATATATATATATCTACAGTATATATATATATTATATACGTATATATATTATTATATACATGTTATATATATAATATATATTATATATACGTATATATATATTTATATATACAATATATTAATATATATATATATATATATATATATATATATATATATATATATATATATATATATATATATATATACACAACTGCTATGCGTGTGTTTATTTGTGTTCCTTTTGCCTACATAGTTTTTATTGTTCAAACAGGCTAAATAGAAGCTCAGGCTACAAACTCATACAGGCACTATATATTATATATACATGTATATATATTTTATATATACAATATATTAATATATATATATATATATATATATATATATATAATAATATATATATATATATATATATATATATATATATATATATGCGTGTGTTTATTTGTGTTCATACGCATACATAGTTTTATTGTCCAAACGGGCTAAATAGGGAAGCTCAGGCTAGCAAACTCATACAGGCACTAAAACCAATTACTGACATTCTCCTAAATGACAGCTTATATTCACATCGTTTTGCCATTATTGGCTGAATTTGCAATTCACAGTAGCTCTTCAATATGTGTAATATTCAGTGTGGTTATAATATCGGGGCAAATACCCAAAGTGCCTATTCTGTTTGTGCAATATACTTGTTATGTCCGCAAATGTGGAGAGTAAGCTTTGGCACAAAGAACTAATGTAAGAATCTCTTTATGTAAATTGCTTTACATCATGGTAGTTACACCGATCGGAAAGGGATAGTAATTTTGGGGAAATACTTGATAATATCATGGAATAAAATGACATGATGGTGTTCGATAGTCAACTATAGAATTATTCAGCGAAATTGACCTTTAAATTATTTATTTCGCATGATTTTCAGTCCGTTTTAGTTTTCTGTAAAGAAAACCATTGTGCCAGCTTTGTCTGTCCGTCAGCACTTTTTCTGTCCCCTAGATCTTAAAACTACTGAGGCCAGAGGCTGCCCAAAGCTGGGCGATATCCACGCTTCCTATCATCAAACATGCCAAATTGCAGCCATGTAGCCTCAGTAGTTTTTATTTATTAAGGTTAAAGCTAGCCGTAATCGTGCTTCTGGCAACGATATAAGATAGGCCGCCACCGAGCTGTGGTTAAAGTTTCATGTGCGCGGCAATGCTGGCATAAACCGAATACCGAAAGACAGATCTATTTTCGAGTGGCGCGATTATACGCTGTAGCGGCTGTACCAGAAAACTCGATTGCGCCGAAGAAATTTCGGCACATTTTTACTTATTATTATCATTAATCAAACTAGTGATATATCCACAGAAAATATTCATATTCAAGTAAGACAAAATAAGGATAAATAAAAATGCAATTGATTGTGTACACCTTGCTAGACCGTCCATGTCAGTTTGTGCCTGATATCTGTTTGATTGTGAAGTCTGAAAAAGCAAGATAACGTTTCTTCCGATATTGCGCTGGTTGGCACATGTGGAAACAACCAGTATATTATCTATGGCGAGCTTTTAACCGTGAATTAGAATACCTAGGACATGTTTATCCATTTGAATACCATTTCAGTTATTTCCGAATGCAGAGTTCCAATTCCGAGTTCTCTCGTCCTCTCAGCGAAAGTACCTGACAGATTCAATAGGAAATTGCTCACTTATTAATAAACTCCTGACGTCTATGCAACTTTCAACAATGACATATCCGTTATTTTCATAATCATCCGTCTCTTTTTATTCATATTCCGTAATGCAAAGCAGTCGAGTATTATAGAAGTTGTTAACAATGACACATTTGTGCCTCTGGAAATGAACACAGGAATTCTCCAGACCCAGTATTTTATAAACAAATACTGCCCATTGTTCACATTTTTAGTAGCCGAACAGTTTCCAGGCGTGGAATGTACGAACCTGAGTAAAGACAACAAGTATACTTTCCTTTTGTTTAGATTCGCGTTGGCCGGAACCAGAGCAAAAAAAAAAAAATGTTGACCGAGTTCTTTTTGACAGTCGGAGTTACGCCCGTCGAAATGACGCTTGTTTTGAATGGACGAAAAACAAGTACCTCAGTGACAATGATGAGGCCTCAGGTGCAGTTACCAGTTGTGAGAGATTTTGTTTTGACAGTTTTGGTGGGGAAAAGATATCTGATTCTCGAGGGAAAGGATTCGCGAGCTGTTGGGTGGAAATTAATTCCTGAGGTGACGTGGCAAATTTATTTATTTATTTCTTTATTGGTATATGGAACGAGGACAGAGGACCAGGCGCTTACTAAAAAGTCTCCAAAAAAGAGAATGCACTCAGTTACAAAAAATAAAGATAAATAACCCAGAGGATACAAAATATATAGTTGAAAAACCATAAGGAATGGTGAGAATCATAATGCGACACAAATTATAGCAAACAGGGACGAGAGAATGACGAGATCAAATTGCGTAGTGAGAAACAAATCCAGCAAACACAGGCGATTTCTCCCAAGTAAAAAGATTCCTTTTAGGCAATTTAATCGGTGTGTATCCTTTATGATGACAATTTGTAGTTGCATGTCATGGCCAAAGACCGCCATGTTTTTATCATGAAGTTGATTTAGAAAATCTTTTAAGTGCTTAACGTGAGCAGAAGCATGCACGATTATATCGATTATATTCGGTGTGTATGTATATGGCCCTTTTAGCCACATGGTAGCTTTAACTATATATAAATATATATATATATATATATATATATATATATATATATATATATATATATATATATATATATATATATATATATATATATATATATATATATATATATACTTTGAACTACAATCAGTGCCTGAACTAAAGTGAGACTGGATAACTCATGACAACTACTGGTTTCAATGCAGGTCGTTCCTAAGTATACACTCCAAAGTGTTCACTTTATTGGTGGCTGGTTATGAAGAAGGATATTGAATAGATGTATTGCGGAAAATCCATTGAGTTATTGCTGGCTAGGTAGTGAGTTAAGTACCTGATAGTTAGTCAGGCGTTGGATCACAGACTACAGTATATATATATATATATATATATATATATATATATATATATATATATATGTATATATATATATATATATATATAGAAATCATCAACACACAATCACGTGTGGAACAGAAAAATAAATTTCTGACTCACGTCGGGTGGAAAGCAAGGGCGCTATCCACTGGGCCATACAAGTCTAAAGAAGTTGGAACCTGAGCAACTGCACTTAAAAGAAGAATTACCTGGGCAAGCTAACTGCTTGCATACCAGCGGATTTTCTACAACACCCGACTCAGCAATGACCCAATAGACAATATTTCATTCGAATTATCCCTTCTGAGTGAATAAGATAGAAATCATCAACACACAATCACGTATGGAACAGAAAAATAAATTTCTGACTCACGTCCGGGATCGAACCCAGGTCTCTCGGTGAGAGCAAACGGGCGCTATCCACTGGGCCATACAAGTCTAAAGAAGTTGGAACCTGAAACAGCACGAAATTCACCCAGACAATAACTGCTTGCATACCAGCAGTTTTCTAACTGTCGTAATGACCAATAGACCAACTTCACCCCGACATGCGCCAGTGGATGGCGCCAACTCACCTGAGAGACCACCGAGTTCGATCCCGACGTAGTCAGAAATTTATTTCTGTTCCACACGTGATTGTGTGTTGATTTCTATCTTATTCCACTCCAGGAAGATGGAGTCAGATGAAATGTTGTCTATTGGGTCATTTAACTGAGTCAGGAAGTTGGGAAAACTCGGCTGAGCAACCACCAGCCAGCTGCCCAGGTAATTCAGCAGGTGCAGTTATATAAGTTTCCGACTACCAGACTTATGTTGATGGTGACGCCCTTGCTTTTTCCCACCTGAGAGACCTGGGTTCGATCTCGACGTGAGTCAGAAATTTATTTTTCTGTTCCACACGTGATTGTGTGTTGATGATTTCTATCTTATTCACTCCAGAAGGGATAATTCGAATGAAATGTTGTCTATTGGGTCATTGCTGAGGGGAAGTTGGGAAAACTCGCTGGTATGCAAGCAGTTAGCTTGCCCAGGTAATTCCTTGGGTGCAGTTGCTCTCAGGTTCCAACTTCTTTTTAGACTTGTATGGCCCAGTGGATAGCGCCTTGCTTTCCACCTGAGAGACCTGGGTTCGATCGACGTGAGTCAGAAATTTATATATATATATATATATATATATATATATATATATATATATATATATATATTTATTTATTATATTTATATTTGTGACTCACCTCGGGATCGAACCCCAGTCTCTCAAACGAAAGGCCAGGGTACTACCAATTATCCAACACAAGTCATAAAAGAAATTGGAACCTAAAGCACACCTGTAGCTGAGGTTTTTCCTGGGCAGGCTGACGCCTAACATGCCAGCGAAATTTACCCAACTTCCCGACCCTCCAGTGAGCCAATTGTTAGCATTTCATTCGAATTACGCCTTCAGCGTGAATATAATGGAACTTAATGAACACGCAGGCATGTGTGTTATAAATAAATGTCTGACTCACCCGGTCTCTCAAATGAATGTGTGTGTGTATGTGTATGTGTAGATAGATAGATGAAGATAAGGATATAGACCTTGGACAGATTCACGGAATTAAATGAAAACAACCTTGGAGGAGACCGTACCAGGAAATCAGGAATCAGCACACGTTTAACCTTATAACCACCCCACCCCACCCTCTTTTTTTTTTCTTGAGGCTCCACTTTTGACTTTTAGATTTGAAAGAACTAAACCCTTTATCACCACCATCTTGATTCAACCTTCATCTTGTCTCTCGGAAAAACTCTTGATTCTTTATATCGATTCTGTTGATTTGTCCTTACGTAATTCTTATTTGTTTTTTGTTCTCTCTCTGTTTTCTTTTTTGTCACTTAAGGAATTCATATCATGTGGAAGCTTGTTTTGCTCATAAAGTATAAAGACTTTAAATATTTTCCAGAAATCCCTTAATGTAGTGAATAATGGCCCAACACCTACCATCTGTCTCTTGCTAACCTTCAATACATTTTATATTCTATGAAAACGATAAAATTTGAAGTAACTAGGTATTTAAAGTAATAGTACTGTATTTTGTGCTGGATTCGAACGCTGAGCAGCAGCTGTCAGAGAGGCTTCTTTCTCATGTTTGATATTTCAAATGCATAAGCTTTTTTTCATACATAAAAAAATGACAGCTGATGCAGTTACTTGCGTTTAGTTGGTCTTACGAGTTGCTTATTGTTTTTAAAATATAAGACTGATCAAATGATATCTTTGCACTTTCATCCTGTTCCAGTAAATTTCCTTTATGCACTTTCATCCTGTTCCAGTAAATTTCCTTTACTGACTGTCCTTTTTTCCTTTTTTTTGGTGGGCTGTGGGGCGGGGGCTGGAGTGGGGGGCGACTATTTTCGGGTCTGGGCTAGATAGGACAACCGAGTTACCCGTTGTTCCAGTGAGACGGGTAACTTGGTTGTCCTATCGAGCCCAAAAAAATTAAGCATACCTTAGTTTTACCAGACCACTGAGCTGATTAACAGCTCTCCTAGGAGCTGGCCCGGATTGACTTATTTTACGTGGCTAAAACCAGGTGGTTACCAGCAACAGGACCTACAACTTATTGTGGAATTCGAACCACATTATAGCGAGGAATGAATTTCTATCATCAGAAAAGACCCGAAAATAGCAACCCCCGACAAAAAAAGTAAAAAGGGGAAAGAGTCAGTGAAGGAAATTCAGAGCTTAACAGTAGAGTGAAAGGAATAATCGCCGAATTTATTTGAAAATCTTGTCACCGAATTCATAGGGAAATCTTGTCACCGAATTTGTGGAAATCTTGTCACCGAATTTATTATGGAAATCTTGTCATCTTGTCACTGAATTTCTTAGGGAAGTAAATGAGGATATCCTATCACCGAATTTATTAGGGAAATCTTGTCACAGATTTCATTATGGAAATCTTGTCACCGAATTTTTTGTGGAAATCTTGTCAACAAATATCTTAGGGAAATTTTGTCACTGAATTTTTTAATGAAATCTTGTCACCGAATATCTAAGGGAAATCTTGTCACCGAATTTATTACGGAATTTCTCGTCACCAAATTATTACGGAAATCTCGTCACCGAATATCTTAGGGGAACCTGTCACGAGTTTGCTGGAATTGTGTCACCAGTGTTAGTGAAATCGTTTACCAATATCTTAGGGAAATTGTGTCACCGAAGTTATTATGGAAATCTTGTCACCGAATTTATTAGGGAAATCTTGTCACTGAATTCATATGGAGAATCTTGTCACAGAATCTATTATGGAAACCTTATCATCGAATTTATTATGGAAATCTTGTCACCAAACTTATTAGGGAAATCTTGTTACGAACATATTAGGGAAAATTTCACCGAATTTATTATGGAAATTTTCTCACCGAATTTGTTATGGAAATCTTGTCACCTAATTTATTAGGGAAATTTTGTCACCGACTCTATTAGGGAAAGTTTGTCACCGAATTTATTATGGAAATCTTATCATCGAATTTATTATGGAAACTCGTCACCGAATTTATTATGGACAGTTAGTCACCGAATTTATTATGGAAATCTTGCCACAGAATTAATTTGGAAATCTTGACACCGAATTAGTATTGGAAAACTTGTTACCGAATTTATTATGGAAAGTTTGTCACCGAATTTATTAGGGAAAACTTGTCACCGAATTTGTTAGGGAAATCTTATCACCGAATTTATTAGGGAAAACTTGTTACCGATTTAATTATGGAAATCATGTCACCGAATTTATTAGGGAAATCTTCTTAATAATGATAAACTTTTTTCGATATTCATAAATTCATTTTACGTTTCGATACAAAAGAAACTAGGCACTTTTTGTTCTCTGTGGAATCATTTTTTTTTGACAGTGACCTCATAGGTAGATAAAAAGAGACCATTGTTCTCCCTATTGTCTCACGGAGTCAGTTCTGAGTGTTCATTTTATTAAATGGTAACAGCAGTAACTTTGGAGCTTTTGTTTGTTTGTGGTAAATTGTTTTGATATTTTTTCCCGCAATGTTTATGTTTTGTTTGTCTCTCTAAAATCTTTTGATCTCTCTCTCTCTCTCTCTCTCTCTCTCTCTCTCTCTCTCTCTCTCTCTCTCTCTCTCTCTCTCTCTCTCTGATTTTAATAGGCTTCATTTACTGAATTGCGTTTCTCATTCTCACAAATATTGGTTTTTCTTATCTTGTTAGGAGTTGTCCTCATCTTATTCCTCCATGATTCTCTTCCGTAGTTCCTCTATCTACCTATAGATCTATCAATCTATCTCACTGTAAGTAATCCAGTAGGGCTCCCAACAAAGTTACCTGAGTTAGCGTTCCTGCCGACCCAACTACTAAGTTCTCGCCAAGTTAGACCCGGACTGTCTTTCTGTGGAGATGCAATCAACCATCTTCATTGCTCCTCTCTTGGTCGGGTGTTCCAGTTTTCCGTTGAGGCGTAGAAAACGGGGAATTCAGTCAGGCTTGCTCACTGACTGGTGCTGATG